>NW_025336044.1:3825353-3913870 GCF_004798865.1 Varanus komodoensis
GGTAATGCAAAATCAAAACTCCCCCCAAAGCCTGGGCAAAGAGCAACCCTGGCACCTAGGCGAATATGGCATTTAGGCTCCAATCCTATACCCATTTACCTGGGAGTAACCCCATAGTCCTGTATGGGACTGGCTTCTGAATAGACATGACTAGGGTTGTGCTGTCAATTTATTTACGCACCCTTTTCACATAAGGAACTCTGCCCACAGCCTCTCACAATCAATATTAACTCCTAACAAACCCTTACAAAATCTATCAATGAACTGAAATATGGCAAAAATCAACCATTCAGCAATTTGCATGTCGTCCCGCTTCTGCTCCAGAAGGAGAGATGGGCTTTCTGTCATTGTTCAGTTTTCACTGAGCTGTTTTACAGATTTCCAGTCCTAATTCAGACTGTCTGGGTTTCTGCAAATCCATCAATGCTGCCTTTTTGTGCACGGTTGCTGCTGTTTGGGGCACAGTGGGAGAACCAGCTTGCGATGGGTAGGCAGGATTAAATAACTTAGTGTGCTCTTTTGGGTATGTCCTTCCTCTCTCCAGTCTGAAGAAAAGCCACCACCCTTCCTGGCAAGTCCATCATCCTTGCAGGATGCCTTTGACTGCCATAGAGCGGAATGAATAACAGATTAATCATTCTGTTGTGTGCAATGCGGTGCCTCTCTAATGTCCCTGATTATTCTATATTGAATAAATAGTGTTGCCAGGCTGATATGTTTAAGGCAAATGAAATGCTTATTGGTATCTAAGAAGCAAGTTAACAAGATCCATTTTCCTCCATTGACTTCTACTCATGTATTAATGAGGTTCAAAAATGTCTTTTCTCCATGTATCAGATTAACGGAGCCTTTGATATTCCCATGAAGCACACAAATATTTGCCCCATTTATGTGTGCATTAATGTGTCACTGGAGCTAAATCTTCAGAGAGGGAATAAATAAATTTCACGCCATTCAGCCACTTAAAGGGAGCTCCGCTTTGCACTGTTGCGCCAGTCCACATTTGCTGCAACTGTTTCAGGAGGGAAGATCCGGTGCCTGGAACCGTATTGCTCAAATCCGGCATAAAAGGCAAAACAGAGTTCTGCTAAACAACAAAAGTTCATACAAAGAATATTAAAGAGCAAATGAGTGCATAGGTGTATTGCTTTTTACTTCAGGATGTATAATTCCCCTTAGATGGAAATAAACACATAGATAATACCCAAATTAACTTGCAACAATTAATTGTGTAACAAGAAATATATCCTAAAAGCTTCCAGAATTACACTAGTGAAGAAGGAAGACCAAAAAAATTTCCAGAGCTTAGTTGCAGCCAGGTAAAGACCTCGTCTGGGTGTTGGGATGCAAAACAGATCATCCAAAGTCCATGTCAGTACAGGAACACTGTCTGTCCTGTAGACTGAACCTGAACCATTCAGGAGTTCCAAGGTCATCAGCAGCAAAATGAATTATACCCAGAGACAAACTGGAAGCCAGTGAGATTTTCTCAACATGCACATCATTTGCTCCTTGATGCCCCAAATGTGAGACTGGAAAGTGCTCAATATTCAAGACAATCCAACTTAAGATCAGAGAAACAAGATACAAAGAGAAAATAACATCAACAGATTTGTCCACACCTACAGAGGAATGATCAGAAAGGTTTTGCAAAACTCAATCAGGAGAGGAATGAGTTTACTAAACCATTTCCCTTTGAATTTATAGGTCAAGTTCATTAATTTTGGGGTGTAATCACCATTCCCCTCAAGTGTTCCTTTTATAACACCCACATGTTTTAGCCAGATCCAAATTTGTATTTGTTCATTGTTCATTGTTCATTAGGCTACATCCTGCCACTTTTTTTCCTGTGATTGCTACAAAGTCACCCAGTGAGATGCATGATGTTGTCCAGATCTGCTGAGCCTTTCAGGAGTCCAGCCTCAATGCCACACTGGCTTTTTATTCTGTCTCCCTTGCCTGCCTGTTTGCCCCAGCACAAGGACGCTCTGTGCTTCCATCCAGCATGGGCTGCGTTGGCAGGTCTCCTCCAGCCAGGATGACTTCTTCTGCCGTGTGTCCCTTTAAGTAATTGTCAGAGGATAAAATCCGGAAAGGTGAACCTTTCTCTCTATGGGCAGTGACTTTTTATCCTCTGTTGGGAGCCAGATCACCCCAGTCCCCCATCTCTCTCTTTCGCTCTCTCTCTTTCTCTCTCCCTCTCCCACCCTCTCTCAAACAACAGATAGTTCTCTGAGAACCCTCTTTATTTTCAAGGAACATCCTGTGAACTGTAGCAAAAAAGAAGTATCTGAGCATGCACAGAGTGGTTCATCCAACCCAAAGTAATGACTATTCCCAAGAACCCACCTGTTCAGTAGACAAGCCAGCCTCCTAGCTCTTAGCAGGCCCCCCCGGTTGGCTAGCCCTTCTCTCCCAGTGCCTCGTCATGGGGTGAGGGATCAGGCCAGGTTCCTCTAACTCCTCTCCCAAGCCCCCTCCCAGCACCTCCAAACCTGGCAGTTCCCAGGGCCTGCCTGAACACCTGGAGGTGGAGACCCTGAGATAAGCTCTTCTTGAGATAAGCTTTTGCTCTCTGTCTGCAGACCTCCCTTCCCAGGTTAACCTCCTCCTCTGGAGAGCTGGTGTCACCCTGGCCCTGAAAACCGCACCAAGAGCAACTGCCTGGTTCATTCCCAACACTTTGCACCATAAGGGCAGGCACGTGTGAAGGGTACTTACAGAAGGAAGAGAAAATGGAGATGAGACCACTTATTCTGGGGAATAGAGAGCTTGCTTCTGCGAAGAAAGACGAGCTCGCCTGTATAAAGCCGTTTTGATATACCTCACAGCGGTGTCAGGGCCGTCTTAACAGCACGATGGGCCCCGGGCAAAGCAGTGTCCTGGGCCCCCTACGACAACTACAACTCCTGTTAATTTTGCAAGCTTTCCAATTGTCCAAGGGTTAACATGCACAGATTGGTACGGGGCCCACAGGCAAGTGCCCATCAGGCCCATGCGTTGAGACGGCCGTGAGTGTTGCATGTTCTGAGGAATGTCCTCTTGCGATGTCAGTCTTGGGATGCTAGTAGCCAAGCCCATGTGTAAAAACAATGCATGCCAAGAGATTCTTTGCCGGATTCCTTGGTGTTGTTTTGTTGTTATATTTCCACCTTTACTCAAGGCCACACTCTGTATTAATACAGATTTATTTATTTATTGGGTTTATATCCTGCCTTTTCCTACAAAGGGCTCAAGGCAGCTTACACCGTTCTCCTCCTCCATCTTATCCCCACAACAACAACCCTGTGAGGTAGGTTGGGCTGAGAGTCTGTGACTGGCCCAAAGTCACCCAGTTGGCTCCATGGCCGAGCGGGGACTTGAACCCGGATCGTCTGAGTCCCACTCCCATGCTCTTAACCACTACACCACAATGTATTTAAATACATATTTAATGCATTTTGCTGATAATGCATTAAATGGAAGTTTTAAAATTATAAATGGGATGGGAAGAGTATACATGTTTTATTTTCCCCTCTTCCATAATACCAGAACTTGAGATCACCCAATAAGCAATAGATCTTTTCCATCAGCAGATGATTAACATTTTTGTAGCCAAAACTTCTTCCAAAATTGGGGAAGGGCTCCTTGTGACATCACGTTGGGGGTGCAGGGATGGACAAATGTGCCATGCTCAGCCTACCTGAGGTTCTCTCATTTCTGCTTTTTATATGGAAATATTTACGTAGTCCAGCCTGCTTTTTTCAAAATGCGAGCATTATATGTACACATTCCTTCAATGTATGCATTTTAAAATTTATGCCTTTTAAATATATTCTCCACTAAGCAAAGTGAGTTTCAAAGCATTTCTTAAAAGTATGTGTTCTTTGTGTGTGTGTAAAATTCAAATGCTCAGGGGACTTTGTGTATGCATTTCTTTCAGGAAGACTTGTCATAAGCCTCAGAAACACACAGGTTTTGTCAATGAGATGCATTCCATTCTGTGTTTCATCTAGGGAGGTGCAAATTGTGTATTCTCACATTAAAACACAAACCCAGCAACTTTCTCACTCATCTCTAGCAGAGAGCATACAATATCTGTCAATATCTGTTTCAAATTTGCAAGAGCTTCTCTCTGTCTCCCAGAGCTGCACCCTGTCCAGAAAGATGCCTCAACTGAAGCTAGCAAAGGCACCTGGAGATGGTTTCCCTCGCTCAAAAACAGGCTTCATCTGTCTCCACCCTAATTGCAAATGGGGTGCATTTTGCAAACACAATTATGGGAAATGTGAGAAATGGGACAGCACCTGGTGCAAACCATTAATTGTGTTGCTCAGTATCTTGTTAGGCTATACAGCTAAAAGCTGATGCCACCCCCATTTAAAACCTCCTTCTCCGGCCCAGTGACTTAGGTTACGAAAATAGTCATGGGCAGTGGAGGGAGCCGGGTTCTCCAGGGAGCCAGCACCACTTAACCTGAGTAATCCCTCAGTTTAACGTGATTTTACCCTGTGCGCACATATGTCTACATGTTTCTTTATGAAGAAACATAATGGTGATTTTGGGTTGTACGTGATGGATTTGTTCCAGTATTCTCGATGCCCAGCTTACCATTATTACAGGATATCAGTCCTCTCACTTGCAGAATTGGGGCCAGGTTTTAAAAGCTCATTTGGAACTAAAATATTTATTGGGAGATGAGTTCTTCACTGGATGAACTGGAAGCCAGATATGGCAAAGTCAGCGAATAACTGGGTTTAGACTGAAGATGTTGGTTGGCATCTCTCAGCTCCCTGCTCAGTCATGAGCATCTCTACGGAGCTGTGAACATGGCAGGGTTTTTGGAAACAGGCCCCAAGAAGTGATTAGAGATTGCACTGTACAGGGATGAGTGAATCTGCCCCAAAGAAGGGGAAGAAGGGCAGAACATCTGCCTGCACGAAGGGAGCTCCAAAGGAATCGGCCTCCTGGCTGTGAAGGCTGTAGGCAGCCTCGTCTTCTGGGAAGCCCACAGCCAGGAGAAGCACCTGGCAACCCGCACTGTGGTCTGGAAGGCCTCCCGACCAGCTGCCCAGGAACAAGTCACAGGGAAGACAGGAGAGGCAGCAAAACAGCTGATCTGCTGGATCCCACCAAAGGCTACTAGTCCACACAGGAGCTCACCAGGTGCCTCCAGAAAGCCCGCAAGGAGGACACAGCTGCTCCAGGACTTTCCTGCGTGTGTTCCTAAGCCTCTGGGATAGGGAGACATGGGACCGCCCTCTGATGCCTAGCCATGCCCGGGCCTCTGAGAGCCATTGTCTAATTCCTATTTAAAGCCATCCCAATTAATAGCGAGCACCACATCCTGCTGCAGCAGCTCCCATAGTTTGTCTATTTATTTGTTCATGCATTTATAGGCCGCCCCTCACTGCTGAGGCCTTCCTAGGTGGCCTCAGCTACTCCTAGTTAGCTCCACGCTGTGTGAAGAAGCACTTCTTTTGCTCTGTCCTGGATGGCCCCACTTTTTGCCTCACTGAACGACCATGGGAGAGTGCGGTGGGACCTTCTCCACCCCATGTATAATTTATATGAGGTGTGTCCAGAAAGTAACGAAAATGGTGTCCCTACGCTCGAGAAGGGCTCCATGGAGGGAGAAGCTGGCCGAGGTCCCTTGGGGTGGGGCTCCAGGTGTACGTTGGAACACTGATCAGTCGCATTCCAGCCCTGCCAGAGTCGAGACATTCCCTTTTGTGACTCCCTGTTCAGTTGCCTCGTACTAAGAAAAATGCAAGCAGGTTTGGAACAGCGGTATGTGATAAAGTTGTGTGAAACTGGGTAAAAGTGCATCAGAAGCTTTGGAAATGGCGAAGGAAGCTTATGGGGAAGCCGCGCTGTCAGCTGCACAAGTGTAGCAATGGCACAAGCTGAGATCGGCTCAGCTTGGCTCCTTCATCACGACGACGCACCGAGTCAGAGTGCTTTGGGTGTCAGAGAGGTTTTGGCTGAAAAGCACATCACGGGCTTCCCCATCCACCCCACAGCCCCGACTTGGCTCCTTGCGACTTTTTCACCTTCCCAAAGGTGAAGAAAGGTTTGAAAGGACACCATCTTGGTCATGTGGATAACGTCCAAAGAGCCACTATGCAGGCTCTGAATGCCATCCCAGTGGAAGACTTCCAGGGATGCTAAGAAGAATGGAAAAATCACTGGGAGTGTTGCGTATACAAGGTGCATACCTTGAAGGAGACAATGTTCAATTGTCATTTTTCAAGAATAGAATTTTTAAAATATCATTCTCATTACTTTCTGGACACACCTCGTATATCCTGTCATGTCCCTACTGCTTATTTGCCCCTTTCCTAAGCCAAAGAGATCTCAGTAGTAGGTGGCATATAAATGGAACTATGAATAAATTATAAAAAATAAATTAATCTTGCAGCCTTTCCCTGCAACAGAATTCCACCTGCCCAATCTTTCCTACAGGGGTCGCAGTTCTGTTGTCTGATATTGGCATGGCCTATAAGTTTCAGAAGAGGAAGGATCCGCATTCCAAGGTAGAGGAAGAATTGGAACTCAGAAAGCCAAAGGCCTCTTCTTCCTAGGAAACCTTGGACAGTTTGGGGAGTCAAGAAGAAGAGTCTTAGGGGTCCCTGCTGGAACTGAGGTGCATGGCCCCCTCTGCTGAACCAGAAAGGTCCTCCAGATAACCAAGAGCCTTGATTTAAATGGAATCATTTAAGCTGAAACTGGGCATGGCTTCAACTCTTGGGAGACCAGGGCTCCCTCCAGCTGATTCTCCAATAAGAACAAAAACGATCCTCTCTAAAGGCTGCCGACAAAAAATAAAGTATCTTCTCTCCCATAGTGGTTTTTCAAAAATGAATTATGCCATTAAGTGCCAAGAAGAAAATTAGCTATGAGCTTTTAAATTTAAAACGATCCCCTTTTTAATTGTAAAACAGTACCACTTAACTGCTATTGATCCAAGGGAAACACATCAGGGAGCAAGGTCACCAAAACTGTTAATATTCACTGTTTAGTGAAAGAGCATCAAAGGACATTTTAATGTCACTGACTTTCTTGGGGAGTTTTTAGTGAAAGCTTTACGTCCTCCAGCCTATGAATGAAAAGGACATGAGGCAGACAAATGTAGAAACAAATGGGAGCACAATTGTCTGCTAATCAAATCGTAACTCGAGATTGATTTTTTTAGGCAAAAGTTTATGTCATGGATTTCCAAGCTCTGTCGACATTTAAAAGTCAAAATATAACTTTTCTGTAGGATGGCTTTTTATTTTTTGAAAGTTGTTTCTAAGAGAGAGAAGTGTTTATTTTCTTGAGCTCAGGAGTTGGGATTCCATCAAGATGTACAAGGAGGCCCAGAAACAGAGAGGAGGCTTGTGATGAAGCCAGCTTCATCAGACGCAAGAAGAGTTATTCCCAGCTATGGATGATAGAGATTTTTTGATCCACGTTTGCAACCAAACTTGACCTAGCACCCACTTCAGACCAATCAACAGGTCAGAACACTCCATTAGGCTGTCTGACTTGAAAAATGGACACTTTTTAGGGAGTTGGAAATATCTTCTGGCATAGAAATAATGCAATTAATAAATACATTTACAGGTATTTATCATTTGGAGGAAATAGGATGACATGTACTCACAACTGAACTAATGTAACAATGACACATACTGATAGTAAAATGACCTATGCATTCTCATCCCACTGTGTGCGTGTGTGTACCCATTCTCAAAGATATATAAATTTTCAGTGGAATCAATGGATTCCCTCCATGTGGGTAGGTGGAATCAGTGGGAAAATACATTGTTTTATGATACTAAACAAACACATTCTGAAAGCTGAAGCAAAAGAGGTACAATCACAGCCAGAGAAAGATCTGAGCACCCCCAAACTGTATGGCTGGTGCAGGACACAATGTGTTGGACTTAGACCCACAAAAACAAGAGGCCAGAACCAGATGTAAGTTCTCAGATATATGACTGTCTGGGCACTACACGTATCTCATCAGATACCATTCAGCATGAATGAAAGCATATTTCTTCTTTTATTTGTATACTCTTTAGTACTCTAACTGGAGAACCATCATCATTTGTGTTACCACTACCCTAAAAACAGGAAATGGGAGGAGACACTCAACTGAAAATAAATAGGGATCTCCTAGCATCTATTAAGGGTGGGAAAGTAATTTATTTAATTTGCATTTCAGTATGAATTTTCCTAATTTCACCCTTTCAAATCCATTCACGAACTGAAAGTGATTTATCCTTTGACATTTACGCATCTATTAATGTTACAATGGGCACTCCAATGTAAAAATGCATGCACAGATATATTAAGGAATAGTGCACACAAAAATGCATACAGTGTGGAAAATAACATGTGAAATGTTATATATTAACACTTTTGATTGTAAAAATATGTTAGGCAAAATTGAAGCCAAAAAATGTATGCACTGGGAGAAACATGCAAGAGATGCATACAACATTTTCCGCAAATACATACATACATACAAACCCTCAGAGCGTAGGAAGAACCAAATTTAACAAGGAACTAAGAGGAACTGCAAATAACAGGTAAGAGCAAGCCCCATCTAGTGCATACAATTCCCAACATCCTTGACCATTGGCTATGATGGCTGGGGCTGATGGGAGTTGAAGTCCAAAACATCAGGAAGGCACAAGTAGGTGTTTCTGAAGCCTGTGCAGCATGGCATGTACATTAGCTTGGCAATCCATGCAGCCGCTGTGTAAATTTGCCACCCTTCATTGCCCTCACATTATCCTGTCGAGTTTCATGCAATTCCTTTTTCACGGGGAAACATGCTATTTTGTGGAGAACGTTTTCTCAAGAACAGTATGGCTTCCATGAAAATAAATAAATAAACAAATAAATAAACCGATGTTTTGCAGTGAAATCATGATCTGTGTTTCCCTCTCCTGGCAAAGCAAGTGCTACCCAGAAGCAAGGGATCCCTCTGCAAAGTGCTCGCTGATGCTTCCATCTTTGATAGGACCACCAAATCATCACCCAGATTCATGTGCCTTCTCATGTATGCCAAAAGTTGGGTGAAGAAAGGGGACATTTCAGTCCAGATGCAGTGGGCAACTTCCAGTGGTCCTGGGGCACCTGGAGAGTGGGAGGCTTGGGACTTTGGGACCCAGGACTTCATGGAGGACTCCACCTCAACAGCTCCTTTAAAAGAAAAAAATGACAGAAGGGATGCTCCTTTGCCGATTCTTGTACTGGCAGCAGTGCCCTCGCTTTTCATACTATAATGATAAATTATTGTTTCTATCTCCCGCCCAACAATTTCATAAAAAGGAATTGCAGGGCTTAATGGATAAAGAATATAGGAGGGCATTTTTGGAGACAGAACTGGTATTGATTTTATTCTGCCAAGAGGTCATCTTGAGAAAATGGCATCAAATCTGAACGGGAAAGGTGATGACTCCACACTGCATTTCTGATGCAACTGTGAGACTTAGCCAAGAAAGAGAGAGAAGCTGAATCCATTAATTGTGCAGACAACTTTAATTTGTTTATTTTGCTGACTTCACAGTTCGGCTGATGACTAAGAGACAGCTTCCGGAAATGCTGTCTGTGAAAGAGTTTGCATCTATAGGACTGCAGGGCCTGCCTACATGATCAGCCCTTCTCAAATAAGCACTCCTTGACAGATTGACTTCAGCCTCGGATAGACTTTCTGTGTTCCAGGGTTATATTGGAGGTTGCTGTGACTGGAGAGCAATTGTTGTAAGCCACCCCGAGGCTGTTGTAAGCCACCCCGAGGCTTCGGCGAATGGGGCGGCATAGAAGTTTACTAAACAATAAATAAATAAATAAATTCTGCAATCCCCTGTTAAGCCGGGAGCTATTAATTTTATGACATCCTTGGTGGTTTTAGCATAACCATAACAATAACTCTATAACTAAGGGCCTTTATGGGTGGCTATTATTTCTAGGGGTGTACGAACAACCCTGGGAGTAGTAGATATAGAAGATTTGCCTTGAAAGGGGTTGATTCTTTCCACGTATTCCATATGTGGCCATCATTCCCACTTTGCAGAGGACTGTCTTCTGATCAAAGGTCTGTCAGTCCTCTGTTCGAAGATCTCGTCCATTTGGAGGCTGGCCAGCCCAAATCCAGTTTAAAGATAAAGAATAATGAGAAGGGACAGCAAAGCCAGTTTGGAGTTGACCTCATGCTCACAAAGCATTGAGAAATCTTGGCACTTATGGGTGATGGCAGCAAAGACAAGACCAGCACCAGGAAGGTGGCCATGCTGGGGCCCAGTAAGTTCTGGCCCTGGCCCTGCTCCCGCCGAATGGGTCTTGGAGTGAATCAGTCAAAGCCAAGCTTGGCACAGTTCTCCCAGTTTCACCCTCTGGCTTGTTCTGCCTCTCCCACACTAGAGACATTCAAAAAGAAACTGGGCAGCCACCTGAGTGGGATGGTGTGGACTGGTGACCTGCAACAGAAGGGGGTTGGACCCAATGGCCTTCATGGCCCCTTCCAACTCTACTGTTCTATGAGTCTATGATTCTATGTCAGTTTCATTTTTCATTTTTCTTTCCACACAAAACAGTGCATGTATACACCAGGCAAGTTTGCAGATGGCAAACATACAAGTCTGCCCAAACCTTTTTTAAAAATTAATCCCACCCACCCATCAGATAACATCAAAAGCTTAGACTTGTATGAATTTCAACTGCAGCCCATGTTCAACTTTGGGAGTGCCATTGAGATAAATCCTGGTCAGAAACAAACTGGAACACATCTCCTCTGCACCCCTATACCAAAGGCACAGTGTGGTGTGAGAGGCAGTCTGGAGTAGTGGTCAAAAGTGCAGGGCTGGGACTCAGGAGACCCGGGTTCTAGTCCCCACTCAGCCATGGAGCCAGTTGGACCATGGACCTGTTTGGACCAGTCACAAGCTCTCAGCCCAGCCCAGGGCTGTTGTTCTGGGGCCAGGGTTGAGAGGAGGAAGGAAATTGTGTAAGCTGCCTTGAGTTCCTTGAAAAAAAGTGAAATATAACTATAATAAATAAATAAAATGGCAAAAATAAAGCCAATGTTGGCAAACAGCAACAATAATACAACCTGGACCACATTCAGGACCACAAACAGCACTTCTCCCTCCTCACTCAATAAAGCTCAGACTTTTGTCTCTTAGCAAGCATTTTCCCAATACCTCAGACATTTCTTTCAGGGTGGCAACTTCCACATTCAAAGAAGGCAACCCTTTCAGCTTTACTTTGACTCCTGTCTTGCACTGGTCCATAGCTGGCCAGGATGATCACTGGTCACAGCAGGAGCAAGACAAGGCTTCTCAGCGCAGTGCAACATGGCAGGGCTTCAGGCCCAGCCCTCTGGAGATGTGCCTCGAGGAAGACCAGGGAACTAAGTCTGAGTCTAACTGAAGGAGGATGAGGAAAGGTGCCACAGGAGCAGGAAAGAGGGTGAAACAACTGTGATAGTGAGGAGACAGCTGCTGCATCTTCTCCCAGATTGTAACCAGAGAGGTCGCTCTGGAACCATGAGAAAACAAACATCTAGCAAAGGGGAGGTGGGAATCAGAGACCTGCCAGAGGCACAATGCAACATAACCCCAAAAATGCCACTTAATAAAGCAATAGCCCAATAAACACCACCACAGACCAGCTTTGTGATGCTGTGAAACCAGGACCAGGCAACCAATTCATGCTGGAGACTTCACATTGACAAGGGGCATTTTAAAGTTTGCTTGCCCAGGACCTCTGCTTAATAAGGACTGAGTCCGTGTACCCCAAATCTTCCAGCCTCGGTTGCTTATGATTTTTGTCTGGTTATGTCAAAATTCTTCTCTTGAAGGCCCACAGAGGCTTTGAGGAGTCTAAACAGAGCAACACATACAGGACTCTCCCTTCTCCTCACACAACATCCCTCTGAATGCAATTTAGCACAATTAGTAAATTCCTCCCAATGAAATGTGTGTTTATATAACACACAGGCGCACACCCACCACTAATTATCATGTGCAAGGGATCTTCCTGCAATTCAGGGGAGACAGCTGGGGAAAACCTTTTGATCTGCCAAGTCCCTAAAATGAGAACGTTGAATGGGGGAAGGTGGCATGGAGGGAGGGGAGCTTTTATCCTGGAAGGCTGAATCTGATCGCTGAGCTCTGTGCCTCTGTCACTTGTGGGCTGTGGAGTCTGGCCGTGCCTCTCGGGGGACCTGTGGAAGCGTATGGCGTGTGTAAGAACAGAGAGCCCGTGTCTGCTTTGTGAAGACAGTGTGGTCGGAGGCGGCCCCTGGGGACCTGTCTAACGATCAGAGCAGAAAACGCGACTGTATATCCTGGAGCGGGAAAGCACATCATTTAATGAAAACGTTGTCCGTTATTAATAGAGTGATGGGTGGAAATAAGGAACAGCAGGCCTGAGGGCCTTTGGGTCTTTGGCTAAGTGTTTCTACGTTGTCTCTCCTGATCTCTCTCTATTTGGCTCCCCTCCCCTCTCTCCCTCTCCCTCTCTCTCCCCCCACTCTCCCACCCTGGAAAAGAGCAATTCCAGTAACCCGAAGGTGCACATACAATCAAAAGGAAGCCCAGAGCAAAAAAAGAGGGGGGAAAAGTCCATGTTGTTTTCCAGAAAGGTCATCTGTAGTTCACAGTGCAAAGTCAAGCAGACGAGAGAGACTGCTCCGGGCTGCACACACCGTCAATATCACTAAAAGTAAAAAATTTTGAGGTTTTCTCCTACTTCCCATCCAGCCCCACCAGCATTTCAGTGCATTTCCCTGTTGCCAGTTATTATGGAAAATCTGATCAGCCTCCCATTAGCAACAAGCAAAATTGGATTTTCTGACTCTGCTGAATTTGCTCAGTTGATGGCAGAATAGGCTATCACTCCTTCTAATAATGAACTCGGGCAGTGAGTGCCGACGGGAATGGAGCCAAAACGGGGCTGCGGATCAACAAAAGGGAGCGAGCAGTGAGCCTGGCTCAACTGCAGGATGTGCAGCTGCACCGAAAAGAAGAAAAAGAAGAAACATAGAAACAGAGCGGGTCTGAAGGGACCTCCCGGGCCTTCTAGTCTGACCCCCAGCTCCAACTGGCTCCACTCATGACGTGCCTACCCAGCCTATGCTTGAACACTGTCACCGTTGGGGCTTTGACCACCTCCCATGGAAGCCCATTCCATACCCTCGGGGTCCAAACCGTCAGGAAGTACTTCCTGGTATCCACCCTAAATCTTGGTTCCCTGAGCTTTGCTCCATTGGAACATGTCCTGCCCTCCACTGGGGAAAAAAGGTCACACCCACCTCTGCATGGCATCCCCTCACGTACCTGTATGTCGCTAACAGGTCCCCTCTGAGTCTCCTCCTTTCCAGGCTGAAAAGACCCAGTTCCCTCAGTCTCGCCTCACACCCCATCCCCTGCAAACCAGCCACCAACCTTGTGGCCCTACGCTGCACTGACTCCAACCTGGCTATACCCTTTCTGTAATGAGGGGCCCAAAACTGAACACAATACTCCAGCTGCGGGTGCACCAGAGTCGTATAAAGTGGTAGTAATACCTTTCTTGATCTAGAAGCCACACTTCTGGCTATGCAAACAAGGGTGGTGTTCGCCCTCTTGACCACCGCATCACACTGCTGACCCATGTTCAGCCTGCAGTCAACCAGCACCCCGAGGTCCCTTTCACAAGTGCTGCTCTCCAGCCACTTGTCCCCTGACCTGTACTTATGACACCCATTCCTATGCCCCAAGTGCAAGACCTTGCACTTATCCACATTGAACGCCATCCTGTATTCTCCTGCCCACTTCCATAGTCTGTCCAGATCCTTCTGGATCCGGAGTACCTGCTCCTCAGTTGTGGCCACCGCTCCCATTTTAGTATCATTTGCGAATTTGACCAGCGGACTTGTGACCTCCTCCTCCAGGTCATTGATGAAAAGATTGAATGGGATTAGTCCCAGGACTGAGATGAAAATGAAGGTGAAGAAGCAGAAGCAGAAGCAGCAGCAAGATCCTGGGAGAAGGGAGCCTAAGGGAGGATGCAAAAAGGCACAGCTCAGTCAGGACTGAGAGCAGGCTCTGTCGCAATGAGGGTCAGCTGGAAAAGAAAAGCAGGGCATGCAGGTGGAAGTGGTAGAATGGCTGCTTTGAGGAGCCTACAGAGCACAACAGGCCTGCCTGTCTGGTTGGCGGCCTAAGCAGGATTGCACCTGCCAGGAGGCGAGGATGCCCTGCCAGCCTTTCCTGAGGGCCCCTTTGTTGAGGTGGAACGAGAGAACCGGGAACGCTTGAGCTTACTTCAGGGCCCAGTTCACCCTGTTTCCTTTGCGGCCTGTATTCCCTGCTGTGCAAACAGGGAAGGGGTGGTTTTTGAAGGTGAGAAGCACATTTACTTCCAGGTTGCAGGATGGGAAAGCTTCCTGCTAGCCAGTGCCGGCCGTAGTGGGATTTTAAAAATCATCTTGGGACTTTAAATAATGATTATTTTATTTTCTTACTGCAGCAGAACTCCTATCTCGGCAGCCCAGGAAAGATGTGCCTGCCATCCAAGAGCTGTGAGATGAATTAGATAGGAATTAGAAAATAGGACGGACGGACGGACAGACAAGAAAGAAAGAAAGAAAAAAAGAACGAACGAACGAACTTGGAAGGATCCAAGAAACTCCCACCACCACTGCCAAGGTTAATACTCAAGTCACCCACAGATTCAGGGATCTAAAATTACTCACACCTTAAACAAAGAAGTCAAGAAATTGGAGGAATTTTCAGTGCTAGAACAGATCTGTTCATGATCCAAAGTCACCAATTTGAAGTGTCTGGAATGAGGTTTTAGGACGTCTCCTTCTTCTAGGGGAGTTTCCAGGAAAAGAGGTAAAAAAAAATCTCAGGGTAGGGAGCTGGGATCAAGGTGGGAGGGTGTGATTTGTTTGGCTTCAGAGCTTCTGAAGTTCACTCTGGCCTTTGTAGTTGTCAGGGTCTGGGGTGTGGGCAGCAGGAGGCTTGGCAAAGGCTTCAGGATGCAGCTATAGGACTCAAGGCAAGGCAGAGTCCAGCCATGGTCCAGAGTCTCGTAGTTTGGTCCAAGGGAGAGACATAGCCAGGAAAGAGGCAGGAGTGCATATCAGAACAAGGCAAGGACATAGATGAGCAGCCCAAAGGTCAAGAACCAGGAAGGCAAACAGCAGGCAGCAGGCACCTGAGGCAGAGTGGAAGCAGCAAAAAGTGTGGCATGCAAAGTGAGGTAGCAAGGCAGGACCAGGCGAGGCAGGAATGAGATCCAGCAAAAGGCAGGCAAGACGCAGGAGCTAGAACACGTTGCCGCTAGCAAGAAGACCAGTCTTGCTGACCCAATACAGCAAGGCAGGATACCACAAGGATCAGACAAGATGTAGGAGCTGAGCCAAGGCACAGCTAGCAGAAAGACCTGCATGGCTGAGCCACTGGGGGGAAGGACTTGTTTTTATCTTGCTGTTCTATCAGGTCTCCCAGTAGGTGCTCATTAGGCAGCTGAGAGCTCCCGCAGGGCCTGGGCCTGATCCTGCCATTATTATCCAGTTCTGGCCACCAGAGGGTGCCTCACAGCTGTCCAGATCCTGACATTGTTCATCAAAGTCTTCCACAAAGGACAGCCAAACTCTTGTCTTTACCATCTGCCATTTCCTGTCCTCAATTAGCTTCTGCTCGGAGACTCTGCTCCTACGTGATGTCCCATATTCCATCCCTGGAGCTTCCAGGCTCAGCCCTTGGAGACTCGGGGCCTGTGCTCTTGAAAACTGGAGGAACCACAGAGAAGCTGTTTGAAGAGACATGTCCAGGCCCTGGCTCTACTGAGCCCTTTAGGAAATCAAAGATCACCCACAAGCACAAGTCATAAGTAGCACCCACAGAGCAGAGGCTGCTTTGCTGCCACCCATGCTAGAAACACACCTTTCCCACCCACCTGCTCAATCCAGAAGCAGCAGCCTCTCCTGAAGAGAAGAGATGCTCTGGTGGCATCACCAGATCTACGTGTGGAAAGACGCTCTGACACACTCCCGGTCTCCCCCTTGCGTGTGTGGACAGATGAAGCCAGCAATATCGCAACCAGCCTTATTCCGTTATTCATTTAAAGCTTTTATATACCATCCCACAACTAGCCTCTCGGGATGGTGCTCAAGCCTTCACTTGGTCCCCTCCGGCTTCTGATCACGAAGCACAACGTTGCGGAGGAGCAGGGCAGAAGGAAAGGCAGACTTTTGCCTGCCCATGCGCGTGGCCGGTGTGGGCCCGCTCTGCGCTTGCATGGACTGTGCAGCTCTTTTACGCAGGACGTGCTGATCTGCGTGGCCACCAGTAAACCCAACACCGTGCATTTTTCCTTTCGTTTGGCTTGTTTGCTTCTGTCAGTCTGTGAGCCACAAACAATGATGGGATTATAGAAATAAGATAAGATAAGATAAGGACAGCCAGGGCTCAGCAAAACAACAACAACAACAACCCCAAGACCATCTTCCAACTGCCAGTCATTTATTATTTGTTTTATTTCTATACCTCTCAATAGCTGATGCTCTTTGGTTGGCATACAACAATTCATAAAATACAATAAAACACAACATAAAATATAAATAGCAGGCAAAGCATAATAAACTTTCACTACAGAGGTTTAAAACATGTTTAGAAAATAGCTTAAAACAAGGACAGGTTAAACTGAGCAGGCCTGTGGAGAGAGCTGATGGAATTTTATTTAGACCTGCTAACTTCCTTGGCACAGAGGGGCATCTTTGGCCATCTGGTGCCAAAAGCAGAGTAAAATTAGTGCAAAGCAGGCCCCAGACCTCAGTTAGTTCCATAATTGGGGGGCTACCACAAAGACGGCCCTCTTTTTTTTTTTCTTTTTTCTTTTTTCTTTGGTGACCAATTGAGCCTTCCTCAGAAGCGGCACTCAGAGGAAGGCCTCAGGTGCTGAGTGTGGTGTTTAGAAATGGCATTTTCTCGTTGGTTTTATTTGCCCACAGCCAAATCTGATTGGCTTCAAGGCATTGTGATGTCATCCTATTCAGGATGTATAGACTGCTCTTAGCAAGCATTGCCCTCACTCTGAACTGACTTGACATAGCCAGTGCAGCACAGGGGCTTCACCCCATTCCAGTAGTGATTCTCAGTAATCACCCTTGTTGCTTGGAAATAAGCAATAAGGAAAGTGTGGGCAGGGGTGGGAGGCAGAGCTGGAGCAGAGCCAGAGGCAGGAGGAAACACAGTGATTTTGTAAAATAGTCTATATTCTCACCAGTAGGATTTTTTCAGGACCCTTACACCCACTAACCTGCCAAACCACTCCTGTGAGCCAGAAGGTCGAAAAGGTTCCTCCATCTCTAGCAACGGCCCTCCCACTGCATCCCTACCACCACCCCTCCCGGAAGAGGCATCTGGGCCCTTGCCTCCCTCTGACTCTATTTATAGCCTTCATTTTGCTTTTGCAGTGCCAGCCATACGCCTCTTATCAGTCTGGTGCTTTAAAGGAACCAAGCTGCTGTTTTTGCAGCATTCCAGAGATTAGCCAAATCCATCAACGTGAGACCAACAGAAACTTCACGGTTTGGGGGTGTTTGGGGAGGAGGAGAAAGACTCGGTGGGTGTGGACTAGGCTGGGCCGTCACCGAAGATGTGTCCTGCACCAGACCACTCCCTCCCCAACGTGCCTCGATTACAGGCCTGCGTATGCCGGTCAGATCCCAGGATTAATGACGGCTGATTTGCCTGAGGTTGCTTCAGCCTCAGCATCAGGCCTCCCCCACCTGCTTCCTTGGCCATATGGGCTGAAGCAGCTGCTTCAATTGCTTTCTGTGCCCAGATGTGTCAGGCGAGACACAGGCGCTCTGCAGGGTACGCTCAGCCGATTGGCAACTAATTATTTCCACCACGTGCCAGGGCAGGGTGCTGGATGCTGCAAAGAGGGCTTTATTGTTGCTGCTGTTTAAAAATTTAAAAAACCCCACTGAATGCCAGCTGTCACAACGCTTCACACTGATCCCAGCCAGATAGTCCACGATGGCATCTTCGCTCCCTGTCTTCGAGGCTTGGAGTACTTATTTTGGATGGATGGGCAGGGAAAGTGTGGGAGGAAAAGGAAGTGAGTGAAGGATGAAATGGCATTAAAATGGGGGACAAAAGCTGAGCATGGGACAAATCGAAAAGTCGAAACTCAGCCTGAGCAGTGTGACAGCCTGAGCCACCGGTAGGGAAGGAAGGACGAGTAATTCCATGGTCAGGCTCCGCTCGCTTCATATGCATTCATACATAACCGTGTGCTCTCCCTTTTCTGCATTATTTGCCATGTCAAACTGTGCATGGAAATTTAAATATGCATTCCTAACCTATCCCCCTCGTGCAAATCTGCATTTCCAGTTATCCTAAAAAAGTGGGGGGTCTGTGCCAGTTTCCAGGCAGGGACTGCACTGCAAAACTCGGAGGAGTGGAAGATCCAGCGCACCCACTCATCCCGGAAGAGCAGATGAGGCCTGCCTGCGTTGGAAGAGGGACCACCCTGAGCGGTGCTGGCAGCACCGTCGAGGGTGCTTTGCCCAGGAGCCCTCCTCACGCCAGCCTTGCCACATGAATCCGTCTTTCGGTGCTTGATGAGGCTTTTGGTTCCAGCCATGCTACCAGATCTTTGTATGGCCTTGCTTAGTGTTTTTAGCAGTTCTAAACTGTGTGTTTGTGTAAGCTAAGCACCTGATGCTGTATTTTGTATTACATTGCATCTGGGGTTTTAAGTGTGGTGAGCCACCCAGGGAGTTCAGCTTTTGAGCAGCATAGGAATGAAAATAAATGGAGTGGAAATGAAAATGAAAATAATGACAATGAAAGCCAGGAGCTTCCCTTGCCAAAGGCAGCCTATCTGTGTGGGGAAGAGAGGTCTTGCTGCTGCCTAGCTATATCCTAATGGAGGAGGGGCATTTTGAGTACCCAGAGGCCACAATGCCACAATGCGGATCACACATTGCACAAGTCTCCCCCCAGCCACTCATGTTCCAGTTGGGAAGAAGGCAGCTAAGAAGAGTCTTTGCAGGGGAAAATCCCCATAAGCTCTGGGGAAGGCAGGTGGCAGGACCTGCAAAGGCTTCCAAACCCTCCAAAAGCTCACTAGGGCCCACCAGCCAGAGGCTGCCCTTCCTTGTACTGCATCCATAAAACATGTCCATGTTGAGAAGGCGGAATCAGAAGGCTAAGCTGGTTTTCTGTGTGCTGGAAGCTACACATCAGAACCTCTGAATCGAATTCCCAGTTCTGGGAAGAAACTGATAGTTCCTTGTCTGGGAGTCAGACCTGAGGGCACTGGCATTCCTGGGAAGGCCCCCAGGTTAATGGCAGAACACAGGCCTTCCAGGAATCATGTTTCAGGAATGCTTCCTGGCCCCTCAGGGAAAAGGCTCTCCAGATACACTCACTTTCTCATTTTTCCAGTGTTAAGTTCAGTTCATCCTAAATGTTGATTTTAAAAAAAAAAATCAGGGTTTTTGTGCACATTACTACCAAAAGACACATTTTTGCAAGCAATTTCCCTAATATAATGCATTTCAATGTTCTTTCCTCATATATGCATTTTTGTATATGGTGCTTGATTGGCACACTCAATTGCAAAACGCAAAGAAGTGCAAATTTCAAAGGATAATTGAGTTTCAATTCACAGAGTAGTTCTTTGTAAACCACCCAGAGAGTTTGGCTATTGGGCAGTCAAGAAATTTAATAAATGGGGGAGATGAAAGCGTGGAACTCAGGACGTTCTCATTAAAATGCAAACGGAATGGATTCTCCATTCCCTAAGCTTGGCTACCTTGGGTGAGAAAGACCCTGGAGACTGGATATCCCTCGGAGCAGAGGGATCTCTTGATCTAGCAATATCCAGATGCTCCATTTGTTCATATTCATGGGAAGATGCAGCTAAAAGCTTGGCAAGGGGTGGCGTGTACCCCTCCCCACATTCTTGCTCATTCGTAAGTGCAGAAGACATGGCAGGCAGGAGTCTAGGATTGGCCCCGTGGGATCACCTGATTCCCAAGTCACGGAGGATTCTGGATGGTGACCATGCTGTCCCTGCTTGCTTCAGCACAAGCACCTTCCTATGGTCCACAGGGTGGTTGGTAAAGGGCACGGAAGCCAGCACGGAGCTTCTGATTTGCGTCTTATTGTGCTGGTCCCATGGAGAGTTCCCCCGCGGGTTTGGAACCTCCTAATAGGAATGCACTAGTATCAGTAGTAGCGTTGTATAATGTTACTACTACTGCTACTGCACAACGATAATACAACTACTACCGTTACTATTGCTATTATTAGTATTCGCTGGTGAACAAGCGGTTTTTGACAACATGTATGAATTAACCGGATTTCCTATGCATCATTTTGTGTGGATGGTTGGATGTCAGCCAGAGGAAAGACCTTATTCCTGGGGATGCCCACAGTCTCTCCCCATCCAGCCCCCTCCCTCCATGCAGGTCTTAACTAGGCGAGCTTCCACTACTGGGGAGCAGATACAGATGGCTCCCATGGCAGAGGGATGGTGCGTCCTCTCTGGGTTACAGTCTGGCCTTTTAAGGAGCTACTCCACATGCCAAACCTATTTCAGCACCATGGAGAGCCCCTTTAAAGCTCAGACCGAAATGTAGGGTAGATAATAACCCCACCAAGAGTGAAGCAGCCAACTCCACTGGCTGCACTGCAAGGTCTCAGACTCAAGGCCCCCTGGGAATGATCGTTTCTCCCTGGGAGCCCTTCCTGCAGTGAGTAGCCATGAATACAGAATACAGAGTAAGGAACAGAGAGAAGGAACACCATAGGAAGTGGCCATAGCAGGCTTTTGGTCCAGCTGAGCCAGTGTTGCCTGCACTGATTGGCAGCAGCTTGCAGGGTTTCAGTCAGGAGCATACCTTGCCCTGCATCCACATGTCAAGGACTGATCCAGGGCAACTGCATGCAAAGCAGGGGCTTCATTACAAAGTGATGGCCATAAAAGCAGTTTCTTGCCGTTTTCAACTAAATATCAGTTTACAGCTAAAGAATTCACATCTTCCATATATACCTACCTGCCCCAAGGACCTCTGAAAACACCCTTGCCCAGCTGATGTGAGTGGCTATTGAGGAAAGGGCCTTTTCAGTGGTGACACCCACGTCGCAGTCTTTTCAGCCCTCCTTCTTTTCTCCTGCCTTTTCCCTCTTCCTGTTCTTTTGAACATTAGTGCATTCTTAGATCTTTGCATGGCTGCTGGCAGTTACTTTCTATTATTCCCTCCCTTAAAATTTCCACATATTGTATTTTATTCTGTTTTATGGCTCCAAGTTTTGTTTTGTGAACCATCCAGGAAGTTTCGCTATCGGGCAGCCAACATCTTATTCCAATGGCATCTGGGTTTTTGCACTCCTGTTAAGGTTCTTCTGCCGCTAATGACTTCTAGAGCTCAAATTGCAGTTCAGAGGGGTGGGGGGGGGTCTGCAATCAGATTAAGTCCCACTTCACACTGCCTTGGCAGGAGTGCAGAAATGGGCACTGCAATTGATATTCCTCTTAATGGCCTTTCCACAGAGCCTTGGCACAAAAAAGCATTGTGAGGCCCCTCAGTGTTCACGTGGCAGACCCACAAATCTATTTTTGGTTATCTGAGCATGTGACAGATCATTAAAAGACCCAACATCGATTCCTTGAATTTTGATGGGGGAGGGGAAGGGGGAAGCTAAAATAGGACTGAAGACTGTTGAATCTTCCAGGACATTAATAACCAAGAACCACTAGAAATAACCATGGCAACAAACAGTTGCTAAGTACACTACAATAACCCTGATTACCATAGAATTAGCACAAAGCAAATGTTTATTTTCCTAAATATGCGTATTATGAAGGTGATGAGCACATTGGTAACTACCCCAAATTACAGAGTAGGGGCCAGAAACGGTACTGACAGTGCAGTAAATGCTCCACTCGGCACTTGTTTGTTCTGATCTGTGGAAGAAATATATTTATAAATGAACCTTTCCACTCTCGATGAGTTCTGCTAATTTGACAGCTGAATCTCTGTTGTAGTTGCCAGTTGCCTGGTAGATAATTAAGACCTGCGGCATTTGCTGGCACTGGGCTGACGGATGCTTGCTGGCCACCAAAGGCCTGAACTTCTTTCATGCAAAAGTGAGGGCCAGCACGTTTTATGAGTAGACAGAATTCCCTGGCTTCCAGCCCTTTGGCTGGTTACCACTCGTCACTGTTTGCTGGCTATGGATCAACAACGGCATGCCCAGGGCTGGTGCTGACCTGGTCATGTTTATGGATGACCCCTGGCGAATCGATCCTGGCAAGCAAAGGATGCAGAGGTCACCCCTTGCCAGGCCTCCCGGCTGGCGGATGTTTGTGGTCCTAAAAGGTCTTGGTTCTAGATCCATGAGAGCAGAAGTCATGGGGAAGCAAGCTTCTCCATGTGCTTGTTAAACACGCCCGGGAAACTCTGCTGTCCTGAAGCAGTCTATTTTTCTAGCTGGCGATAGGGACCAGCAATCACTCTGGTTTCAGGCAGGATTTTTCTCCAGCCCTAGTCGGAGAGGCCAGGAAACCAAGCCCAGGGCCTTTGCCTTGCCTGTCCAGGTCCACTCTTCTGCCACGTAGCCACAGCTTCCCAGGCTCATGAGCATATTGTCGATACTTAGGCCAAAATGTTTGCTCTTTTTTGTCCTCTCTGGTGAGGGGGTATCACACGGAGGTGGGTAGAGACCTGTTTTCCCCTGCAGGCAGAGGAAGGCAGGACACACTCCAACGGAGCCAAGCTCAGGGAACCAAGGTTCAATTTGGATGCCAGGAAGTATTTCCTGGCAGTTAGGACCCCGAGGGTGTGGAATGGGCTTCCACGGGAGGTGGTTGAGGCCCCATTGGTGCAGGTGTTCAAGGACAGGCTGGACACGCACATGGCGGGCATGTCGTGAGTGAAGCCAGCTGGAGCTGGGGTCAGACTAGATGGCCTGGGAGGCCCCTTCTGGCTCACTCTATTTTTCTATGTTTCTCTCTGTCTCTCATACACAAACAGAAGTGCCAGACAAGTGCTGGATGGGTTCTCTGGCTTCCCATCCTTGCTCAGTTATGAAACACAGTGGATGACTTTGGGCCACTCATGGCCTTTTAGCATAATCTACCTCACAGGATTGTTGTGAAGATAAAATGCAGAAGAAGGACCTCGTGAGCTCCTTATGTTCCTTACAAGAGGAAAAGGGTGAGGTATAATTTAATAGAAAGCATCATGTAGGAGGACAAGAAGAATAGTGTAGGAAGAGCATGGCTGGAGATCAAGGTCTGGCCAGTCCAGCTTCTGCTGTCCTCTACAACACAGATTATTCTGGGATGTTCACTGGGAGGGAATGAAGGTGATGTGCCTTCCAGACATTGCTGGCTCCAGTATCTGGCACTTGTGCATGCTGCCTCTATGGAACTCAATTCCGCTGGAAGTTCAACTGCCGCCTGCCCTCAGTTTTGTTCCACTGTTAGTTTGGCAAATAAATTGGTTGGTTTGTGATTTTCAGCAATGATTTGAAAGATTTTATATTATTAAATGCTGTTTCCTTTTATGATTCCTTGAATTTATGCTAGATGTTGACACTAATTATGTTTTAATTGGCTTATATGCTTTTGATTTTCTGATCCTTTGTGATGATATTTACCTTATTTATTCATTTATTGTCTTTATTATTAGTCATGCTTAATTGTATTGGTTAGTTTTTATTGTTTCATTGGTTTTATTGTATTTTGTGGATTTTACTGTGTTGTAAGCTCCCTAAAGAGCCTGTGGCTCATGGGGTGGCATATAAATCAAATAAATAAATAACAGCCTTAGGGGTTTGATTCCCTACCATGGCCAATAGCATGAATTTACCCCATAAGTTTACCTAACGGTACTTTAAGTTATTTCATCACAACTTGGTGTAAGGACTTGTTTCCACTGTCTCTGCTTGAAGATGCTCATCTCAAAGAATAGAAGCAACTTATGACTTTGTTTTTTTGTTTCCATTTGGTTTTAAATTTTTTATTGATAACTTATATGTTTCAATATATTTTCATGATATATTTTATACTGCTTCTTAAATGTGCTGTTATGAACCACCCAGAGAGCTTTGACTGTTGGTCAATACAGAAATTAAAATGTTAAAATGTTTTAAAGGTAGGTGAATGGGGAAACGGAATGGAATGATGATAGATACTGGTATGAGGAAGGCAAATGAGAAATGGAAGATGCACCCGTGTCTCATAGATAGGATATGCAAAGCCTGGAAGGCACTAAGGATCAGCAAAGTAACTCTGGCACATGGCTAGCTCTTCTCCCTATGGCAAGACTCAGGTGTTCCCATAAGAAGAAGTAGGAGGCAATTGGTTCCTTCGGACCACCTGACCTTCCAATGCTAAATGTTATGCCTAGAGGATCCTAACCCAATGCCTGAAAGGCCAGCGGTTCACCCCTCTCTGCGCAGCTGCCTTGTTAGGGCAATGCACAAACGCCCTGTTCTAGACCCCCAGGCATCCTGGTTCAAGCTCTTCAGTGCATGGAGAAAGGGAGATAATGTTCCACAAGAAGCGTGGCATTGTAGTGAGCTGTCAGAGCACGAGGGTGCGAGACCTCGGCAGAAACCTTTGGATGCGTTAGTATATGTGCATTTCTTTATTCTACTGAAATAAACCAAGAATGAATTGTACTAAAGTGACAGTCTTAAGGTCTAACAGAGCTGCAGCAGAATAGAAAGATTACTAGAATTGCCCTTTGGGAAGAAAGCAAGGAATATCTAATGTGGCTAAAACAGCTTTAGGAGACTCGCCATGTATTTGGGGATGGGGGCTGATAACTTTAAGTTCAGCAGATGGAAGGAGGGGAGAGATAGCCCTGAGCAGAAAGATATATAAGCCAAGATGTCAGCTTAGGAGGGAAGGGTGGCTGAAGTAACAGTGTGGGGGAAGGAATATTATTTAATTACAGAATCTGACAAACTCTCTGAAAGCCAGTTTAATAAGAAGCTAGGAACTAAAGAGACAATGTCAGAAAATGAAGCTTGTATCTATGTTGGTCCAAAGGGTGAGCATTGAAGAAGGCCTGGCTAGCAGAGGTTGGACCAAGCAGGCAAATGACATGCCCCCTAGGGGTCCCGCTAAGCCAGCTGTACCATTTTAATTTTGTGCTGAACTTCCAGAAAGGTTAGAAGTAGTGCAAATCTCTGGGAAGATCTTGCACCTTTTGCCATGTTGGGCCCAAATCAAGTCCTACTGAAAGGGAGTGAGGAAGGACCAGGTGAATGCTGAAGGACAGTGCATGTCTTGAAGACACTTCTGCTTCTTGTGCTCGGCTGACCCCATCTTCTCTCACCCCTGATGAAACTTGACAGATCTGACCCCAAGTAAGAAGTTAGCACTAGAAGAAAGAGAAGCATCTTCCCTCCATCCTTGTTCTAAATCCATCAGTTTTGAAGCTAGGAGAAAAATCTTTGGAGGGGTTGGATACCATCAACTGTCTCTTTGAATTAGCTAGGTCAGAAATTGGTAGGAGAAAATAGCTTTCTCTCAGTGGACTTAGTTGGCTCAGTGAACATTGCTGTATGATGTAGACCCATATATCCAGTTCTTGGATAAGTGGAGATATGGCTCAAGAACTTCTTCAAGATGGGAGAACATGTGAAACATGTGAGCTTGTCGAAGTTCTCTGAGTTCCACTTCAAATTTCAGCCTTCCATATTCCTGTTTATTGTTGATTTGTTTTTATTTTCATCTGAGCATGTAAATGTGCATTTTGGAATGCACATCAAAACATGCACTTTTCCCTCAACCGACTATAGTGTAAAATGCATATTTTAATTAACATGAATACAAAATTGAGAATGTGGAAGCCTTTTCAGAAAAATGTCTCTGTCTTCATGTTCACACAAAGGGGTCCTATTCAAGTAAAAAAATAAAGCAAAATGTGATCATCAAACATCCCAGAGTTTCCTTTGCCCAAATACATCTTTATTTGGCATATATAGCTCTAGATATAACAGCTAATTTTCATCAATGCTCTCTTGTCTCCTAAGGCAGTGTTTGGCAGTCTTCAGACTTCTGGGATCTACTTAATCTTTTTTACGAGCACTCCAAGGTCCAACAACTGGAGTGAGATGCAAAATAGTGGCTCAGAAAAGACTCAACTGTCATAGAATTAAGGAACGGCCTCTGAGCTCATGACTCAGACCAACAGTTTGGTTGCAATATCAAAACTGGGCTCACAATTCTTTTATACGGAAATGCACACCTGCCTCTCTGCGCAAGCTGTCTTCATTTCAGCAGTCTGGTTATACTGGGAGAAGGAAACCATTTTGTTGTTGCTGTGAAACAATTAGGAATGTAACAGTTTTGCAGATAGGAATGGAGGAGAAATTCATTGACCTAATTTCACACTTTCTAATCACCATGCAAACTCTGGAAATATTCACTTTGCCAAATTTTGAAATAGCATTCTTAAATTTAAAAAAAAACCCCTTGGAAAAAAGTGTATATTAGGGGGAAATGCATACAAAAATCATGAATTGAAAGAATGGGGACAAAAATGTTGAGGAACGTTCGTGCTGAACTTACAAAAAATCTCAGTGTTCAGAAGAGAGATATTCTCAAGGTTCAAAGCAAAACATGCTTAAGATTTAAAAAAAAAAAAAAAGATGGAGGGGGAGGAAGAAAACCCGAGAGCAACCAGAATGGGCAGGTGCATTTCTGTCACAGACTGTGCAGAGACCTAGCACTGGATTGCCGTCTACCTTCAGGCCCGTCCATATCATCAGAGATGCACTCAGGCATCTTTCTGCATCTTTCAGTTTGGGACTGCTTAAAAGCTGTCCACGCGGATCCTCCAAAGCACCTTCGCTGGCGCCAATTGACCCAAGTTCATTCTCCGACGCCAAGGTCTTTGCAACAAGCAGGATTCCGGTGGCTACGTTGACCCCCAGGCTGGCTGTGTGAAGAGGGAGTTCAAATCTGAGCATCGCTGCCCTGAGTAAGTCAAGCCGCGATCAAGACCATCTTCTTATGTGCATCCAAATGAGAACAACGGAATTCATTAAATACCAAGATTGGTGCCTTTGTGGGGAGGGGTGGGAGAGCACACAGCCAGCAAAAAACAATCTGACTTAATTTTTTGCTAACTCAGGGGATTTTTTTTAAAAAAAGCTTCCTGGGTTCTGATTTATTTTATTTTGTTCTGTTTTTTTTTTTTTTTGGTCCACTAGAGCTCTGTAAATAGTGGCTTTCTGAGGGCTATATCTGCAGAACATGCGGGAGGGACTTGTTGCTTTATCTCCCAGGGAAGATATCCTTTTATGTTCCTGCTTGTAAGCCTACCTTGCTGTGTCTTCCAAGTTCATGTTTTTGGGGACGAATGGATGACATGGGCTTTGATTTACGAGGCTCTGGCCTACTCTAGAAAATGAGTACAAAAATGCATTTCAGATAAACCTCCGATTTGCAGAAATGAGGTCCACACCATCTGATTGTTCATGTGTTTGTTCTTTCATTCATTTTCCAAAAGATTCTTATTCAAAAGCTGCAGTGCTACACACAGAGACCTACAATCGAGTCCCATTGAGCTCAATGGGATTAACTCCAAGGAGATGCAGGTAGGATTCGACTGAAACAGAATTATAAGAAGGTCTGAAAACAAAGCACAACGTCATATTTGTGGGTGAGTTATGCATTGCCACCTCTTTTTCCCAAGTAGGGTGCAGAATACAGCAATGCAAGATTAGACTCCTTGTCACAGAATCATACAATAGTAGAGCTGGAAGGGGATAATAAGGCCACTGGGTCCAACCCCCTGCTCATGCAGGACTCCATGTTAAACCAACCCTCTTGGGTGGCTGTCCAGCTGCACCTTGAATGCCTCCAGGTGGGGAGAGCCCACCACCTCCCTATGTCATGGGATCCATTGTCATACTGCTCTAACAGTCATGGAATTTTTCTGATGTCTAGCCAGAATCTGGCTTCCTGTAACACGAGCCTGATATTCCATGTCCTGCATTCTGGGATGATCAACAAGAGAACCTGACCTTCCCCTCCATGTGACATCCTTTCGGGTACTTGTAGAGTGCTATCCTATCTCCCCTCAGTCTTCTCCTCTCAAGGTTCAAGGTTCTTTCAATCTCTCCTCACAGGGCTTGTTTCCAGTCCCTGGATCATCCTTGCAGCCCTCTTCTGAACCCCTTCCTGCTTGTCTGCATCTTTTTTAAACAGTGGTGCCCACAGTTGGACACAGTCCTCCAGATGAAGCCTAACCAGTGCTGAGTAAAGGTTCATATAATTTGAAAGCAATGCTTCTATTAATGCAGCCCAAAATAACATTTGCCTTTTTTGCAGCCAGATCACACTGTTGACTCTTATGCTTATAAATTAGTATATGAGAATTTTCTGTTAATCAGTATCCTCTGTTTTGTTAGTGGAAGAGGTCACTTTATCTAATAAGGCAGCAGTGGGCTAGATTAAAGAAGGCTGATCTTCCAATAAGCAATAACTCACCTTCTGCCCTTCCATGTAGGGATCCAGAGCTACCTATGCGTATTCTACCAAGGGATCATATTCTCTCTCTCTCTCTCTCTCTCTCTCTCTCTCTCTCTCTCTCTCTCTCCTCTTCTCCCCCCTTCCTTTCCTAGTCTTTCTTTCCCTTTCTTTCTCATTCCACCCACCCTAGATATTATGGAAGAACAATGATTTCTCCATTGCCCCACATAATTTTTTGATTCACCCAGAGAAATTAATAAGCTACCTCAGCACATACATACAGACACCCTCCTTCAGAGGAATCCTTCCCCGCCCCCTTGCCACATCAGTGAACACAAAGAAATAATCAGATAGGAGATTTCCCCCCTCCCCTTCCAAATTAGGCCTCTTGTTTGTAAACTGAAAGAGTGCTAATGTCGTTCGAACTCAGCTGCGTTTCCATATAACACACACGCGGGCCCAGGAGTATTATAAAGTGTGGGAGAATGGAAGTTTTTGTTCTATTCTTTGAGGTCTTTCTAGATGAGAGAGCCATTCATTCAGTCTCTTTGCTTCTCCTGACCACTCTCTTTCTCTCTCTATTTCTTCCCATAATGCCAGCATTAGCTGCTAGCTGTAAAAGTGCTTTGATGTTGACCTCTTCGTACCAGTGGCAGACCCACATTGGTGGGTGACTGGTACAGCAATAAGGGCATGTGTGGGATAGAAGAAGATGAAAGCCTCAGGCAGCTTGGAAGGGATAATATGACAGATTCTGCCTGTCTGCTTTAGGTTCTTTAAAGACAAACACACACACACACACACACACACACACACACACACACGGATCTTCTGATTACAGAGGTTATAAACCAATGAAAGTTCTGAGATGGCCACTGAAAGCTCGCCATTCATGAAGAATCAGGTAATTGTCCTAGACACAACTTTGTAAAATTAAACCAAGACACAACTGGGCAAGCGAACAGGCAAACAATGCAGGTATTTTCCAGGAACGTTCATGGGAATGACCGGTGCTGCTAATGAAGGTATGGGGTCATGGATGCTAAGATGGCCTTGGCGTGTCCTGTGTTTTGGACTGAACAAAGGCTAGTGGGCCTTGGCTGCTGGCCACCTCCTACATGCCCACATGACACAGGCAGAGGGCCCTTTGATGCTTTCCCTGGGAGGATGGCAAGAGCGATCTGGGCTCTGGCTCACACAAGGGAGGTCAGGGATTAAGAGCCCTTTGCCTATATCCTAAAGCAGAAGAAAGTGGGTGGACTACATCAAGGGAGCACCCCTGGCCAGGGAGGGTCTGCAACTCCTGCGCTGGCATTCCAGCTCCGTTTCCCATAGGCAGCTTTCCCCAGCCCCATAAAAACAAGCCAGGACACAAATACCCAGCAACAGCCCCTGACTATGAGACTCGACTGCTAGGCACCTCCTCCCTACAACACAATTGTGTGGGTCAAGTAGTGCGAGGCAGACTGCAGTGCCAATGCCTTCTTTGGAGAGCAACCACTGCGGGGCCTTTATCCTTGCCTGAGGAGGGCTGTGTTGACGTGTGTTTATTTATTTGCAGTGATAAAATAAATAAATAAGATGCAGCATCAAGAATAATACATAAAATCAATCTTAAAAACAGTACTAACATTTAAAATAATGGGGAAATAAAAAGGGATTGACCTGGCACCAGAATGAAAAAGGTGTTAGCACCCGGCACACTTCTCTGGGGAGCCTATTCCATAGCCAGGGTGCCACCACAGAGAAGGCCTTTCTCCAGATAGTCGCTCTTCTCATCTCCTTCAGAGAGGGCTCCCAAAGAAGGACCTCCACTCCAGATCTTAGAGGCCAGGCAGGTATATATGTAAGAAGGCACTCCTTCAAATATCCACTTAGGGCTTTATACGTCACCACGAGCATCTTAAATTGGCCCTGGACTTCAACTGGAAGCCAGTGCAGATGGTACAAGGCTGGCTTTATGTGTGTATATCTGCTGGTCCCTGCTAGCAACCTGGCTGCTCTGTTCCGAACCAATTCAAGTATCTGGACCATCATCAAGAGCATTATTTTTGTTGATTAATTAATAAATCAATAATTAATGTTGTTATCTTTAGCATCTAGGCTATTCCATGTGTGGACACCAGGGGATACGCATCATCCTGGAAAGGCACCAAACTATCATTAGCTGCACTCCATGGCTGAGAAGATGAGATTCCTGGACCACCTTGGAAGACTATCAACTATAGAAGCCTTGCTAAGAAGGCTTGTGGGTATAAAGGAAAGATGGGCATGTCTTAGAAATGTCCTCCCCAACCTGATGTTCTTCAGATGTGTTGGACTACATTGCCATTATTCCTTGGCCATTGGCCAGGCTGGCTAAGAATGATGGAAGTTGCAGGCCAACACACCCAGGGGACATTGGGTAAGAGAAGGGTGCCTTATCCTCTAAGAAGCCAGTCAAGAATTCAGTGGTCAGTTCCTGCAGTCTTCTGCAGCTACCACATTAGCTTTGGCAGCTGCAGTGAAATGATGGGCTGTTTGCAACCTGATTTCATCAGCAGAGCACTGGTTCTTTTGCTGCTGCCCCTGGAGATTTCCAGGAGGTTGGAATTGGCCACCAGAACCCTTAAAGTTGTCCACCTCTGATCTAGATGGATGGATGAAGGACAGATCACAGGTAAGCAAGCAGGTGCCCTCCAACTGGTTCGAACTACATCTCCCCTCAGCCCCACCAGCACAGCCAACAGGGAGGTTAATGAGCAGTGTGCTCCAAAATCTAGAGAGCACTGCCTTCCCCTGTAGCAAAGTAAGACTACAGACAAATAGCTCTGCAAAAGCAGCACTGTAATCATTTGGGCAGAGTAGTTTCCATTCTGCCAACTCCTGGAATCCATGCCTTTCTCTGAGATATCATCACCTGCCCGAATTCAGGTGACTGAAACATTGCATGTCTCACAGGACACTGAGGACTGGGATGCTAGCAGAGCATAGCCAGGCATCCACTCGGTCCTCTGCTTGCACCCCACCATCGGTGTCCACCTCATCCCCTCCGTCCCAGGTCTTGGTGTACCACCATCTGAAGCATTAAAGCAGTAGACAGGTGGGCATCAACTGCGTTCACTGCAGGACTGAATCCATCTCCCAGGGATGAAGGATGGAGAGCCTGTGAGGCAGCATGGTAAAGTGCCAACCTGGACTGGGGAGACTCAAATTCTGACTTGGGGCAGCCTCTTCCCCTCTCTCTGCCTAACCCAGCTCACAAGGTTGCTATAAGGATAAAATGGGGGAGAAGAAAACCATGGGAACTTCCTCTAACTCCATGGATGAAAGGGTCATACAGTTATGAGTTGGTTAAAGAGAGTCCTAGATCCATCAGGCCAATGCTTTTTCCATTCTCTCTCTCTCTCTCTCCCTTTCGTTTTAAGAGCAAAACAGCAGTGGCTCCTGACTTGGCCAATGTGTGAAAGCCAACTCTGAACAGCAAGAAAGCAAGAAGCAGGCATCCCCTTACTTGGGAATCTTGAAGAAATTGACAACTAATTCCAATCAGTTTGACTTTCTAAGAATTGGAGCCATGGTTTCCATAACAGAATGGCTTTTCCATATTGCAAAAATTCCTCGGACTTGCATTTTTTAATTTGTAATTTCATGCAAATGTAGTCATAGGGAAAAAAATGATTGAAAGCCACTGATTGAAAATGCACTTTTCCCCATAGTTTGAAGTTCACAAAAGCCATATTTGGGGTGGATTTGCACATTTTCAAATGTGTGTATTTATGTATTTATTTATTTATTTAAAGTTTTTATATGCCATCCCAATACTAAAAGTCTCTGGACTGCTTACAAAAAACAAAAAACAAAAAAAACAAAGCAACCATAACAACCACAACACATTGCATCCAATAAATGATGATAAAAACAAGGATAAAACCAATTAACTGTTAAAATATTGGGAAAATTAAACAGGTCTTTGGCTGATGCTGAAAAGAATAAAGCGACAGCTCCAGGTGAACCTCCCTGGGGAGCGTGTTCCACAATCGGGGCACCACCACTGAAAAGGCCCTTCTCCAAGTAGCCACCCTCCTGATTTCCCTCAAAGAGGGTCCCGGAGAAGGGCCCCTGCCTCAGATCTCAAGGGGAGGGCTGGCACACAGGGAGGAAGGTGCTCCTTCTGGTTTCCAGGACCCAAGCCTGGATTTGCAGAAGGGTGTGCAAAGCTGTTTGGCCAGAATGCACAATACTCTGCCTATGCGTCAACGACAGAACTACAGGCACCTGGCAACCCATAAAATGCGGATGGAACAGATTTAACCAAATCGATGTGCCCTCACCTGTGCCAGCAGGCAGCCGCAGAGGCAGCTGGCTTGGGTCCAGCACAGGTGGATGCCGGCAGCCACTTATCCCATACTGGACACGGCTGGCCACTCAGCGGGAGCAGCACCGTGCGGCCCAAGCCACCCCCCGCAGTGACCAGCGCGGGCAATTCCTTTGCACTGTGAAGGTTACTGAGGTCCTACTCCAGTGGGGCACTGGTGAGGGCATCTTCTCCCCCACCTGCACATTCAGCTGTTGCTGCTGGGTAACAACAACTGGGAGCCATATATTCCTGCCCACCCTGCCTGGCCTGCCACCACTGCAGAAAGCCAGCAGATTCAGATACGTCCCACGTTCATGGTCAGGCCAAGGAGCCATTGATAGAGACCATTCTGAACCGAGGGTCAAACAGCCCCTGGCTTCCAGCCAGGAAAATGGCGGCCAAGCTCTCCCCACAGGCGTGGGTGGAAGCAGGGGGAGGGCTCCTCCCCCTCCGAGTCGGGCTGCCGTGCGGCACACCGTCTGCATTCCTGGGTCGTCTTTGGCCAGCTCGGTCCTCAGCTAGCCCAGAGCAGCCTTTTCGTTTTTTGTTTTTTTGATGCCACTAAGGAAAGCCGCTAAAGAAATTAAAGGAAAAATGCCCACATACCTTTATGATGAACTGCGCCAGATATTTGCAAAGGACCAATTTTGTGCCTTATTATCTCGCTACAATGCCCACAGCAGGGGAGGGTTTGCTGTCCAAACTGTAATGCAGACAAAGAAAGATGGATTTTTAAATTATCTACCTTTGCCTTTGCAACATGAATGTTTCAGGGCAATTATCCTGAGATAATGCCTTCAAATTGCAGCAGACTTTGGGTCTATAATTGCTGATGTTCATTTTAAGGTTCCCAGCAGACTACTGCAGAAGATCCATTGCCAGTCAAGCTAAGGTGGATAATGTACGGTAACTGGGATTTTCTTGCAAGACAGACACCCAAATCAGCTTCTTTCTTCTTCTTCTTCCTTTTTAAAATACAGACGTTACTCTAAATAATTGTTTGCTTTGCTTCTTTTCACTTCAAGAGCACAAGATGGAGCAGCCGGCTGGGGAAGAATAGCAAAGTGCCTCGCTGGAGACAGGGCCTGGATAACCTTGCCCCGTTGATTGGGCCAATTGCTTAGGAAGCTTTAAAGTGGAAAGGAATTGCCGTGATGCATGCTTGTTCAGCTCCCCTGCACAGTTACATGTGAATTGGATGCCTGTCAATTAATCCTCATCCATTGAAAGCAGCAGAGCTGCAGGCAACTCCAAGCAGTTCCACACAACTAGAGGCTTACGGACTCCGTCTGTAGCCTTCGACAGCCATGGTGCTGCATTGTGGAAATAAGTGGAACAGCTCCAGTTGGCACACTGAACGTTGCCCTAAGCTGTTTGCTGCGGGGATTAGAGATGAACCCTGCCTGCTCAGCCATGAAAGGGCCTAAAGTCGGAGATACAACGGGAATGAATTGCGAGGGCTGTTGGCAGGGAAGAGAAGGGCAGGGGGAAGAAGCCCTGCTCCTCTGAGTTTGCTCACAAGAATGCAGAGCTCTGGTTGCTGAGTGGAATGAGCCGTGGCATTTCCAGTTATGGATGCTGTTAGATTTAGGGCTTTGCAAAAAAAGAGGGCGGCTGAGTTTGGCTGTGGTTGTTTGTTGCTGTTGTGTGCCATCCAGCTGTATCCAACCACTGGCAACCCCATGAATGCAACCCCTCACAATGTCCTACCCAGAGCAGTTCCTTTCAGCTCTTGTAACTTCAAGGCCATGGCTTCCTCTGAGGAGCCCACCCGTCTCCTATACAGTCTTCCTTTTCTTCTACTGCCCGCAACTTTCCCTAGTGTTATGGTCTTCTCCAAGGAGTTTTGCCTTCTTGTGATGCGCCCAAAGAAGGAAGGCCTCAGTTTGCTTCTACGGGAAGTTCTGGTTTGGTTTGGATGAGGACCCTCTTGTTTGCTAGGTTGATACAACTGCCTTAGACTCAAGAACGAAACGCACAAACTGCAGTTGCACAATCTACGGCCCTGGGGCCAGATTTGCCCGTCAAAGCCTTAGCCCTGCCCCCACCCCATGGCAGCAGCTTCCTGTTCACCACTTCTCCCAGTGATCCAGATAAGGATTGTTCTTTTCACACTGCTGCTACCGGTGCAGAAGCAGCGGTTTGTATCGTGATTGCTATGGGAAGGAGTAGAGAAGAGGCTCTCTTTTTCCTCCTCCCGAGATCCTAATGCGTCAGAGAGAAAGAGAGACCTTCCGTCTACAAAACATTCAGTATTCCTGCTCTGACTCATACCCTTCCTGGCCTTGAGAAGCTTCGCTGCAGTTCAGCGAGTGTGGGGAAGCATCCTCAGCTTGCTAAGCAAGACCTGGGGTCACCATCTGAGATCTCACCGGTCTGTCCAGCCCCAAGGCTGTGCACACTGTCCCCAGATAGAGAACCCACAGTGTTCTTCCAAAGCCAAAAAGGTGTTTGGACATTGCCAGCTTGCCCTTCTGCAACCCCACCCCAGTAACAGGGCCAGTAATTTTTATTTATTTAATTTGTTGCGCTTATAAAGCGGCTTTTCATCCATCACAGAATGCAAAGCTCCAGACCAGTCTCCTTCCCACATAAGTATCAAATCAAGACTGACTTAGCTTTAGCAAGTTCTCTGCATCCTTTATTTTCTATCCCTGCCCTAGAAGAAAAGGACGCAGGTCTCCAATTCTCTACCCTGCTGCCAAGCATAGCTGGGTGCCTCTTTAGCTGTTGGTAACAGAAGCCAGTTTTGCATTAGCTAAGCTTAATTATTGGTTTTTTTAGCTGATCCTTCTTTATTCATTGCTTATCTTTGCCCACCCCTTGGTATTAATATTTTCCCCAAATCCAAATGCCTCTTTCCTCGAAAGTTTAACAACAGAAGTAATACACTGAAAGTCCTGTTGGCAGAAGCATCTGAAGAAAGCTGATTTAATCCAGAAAGTAAAGGTTTGGCGTACTTCATTGAGTCATCAACACATATTCCCCAGCTAAGCAGCCAGGAGTATAAGAGAGCAGAGCACTTCAGCCCAGGCTTCTGGAAGAATGAAACCAGTACTATGACTAAGCGTACTGAACGTGCTTGTTCTTATTCATACAAAAAACAGGCTAAAAAGGAAAGTTAGTTGCCTTCAGCTAAAAAGTCTGCTAGGCAATAAACCCTGATCCTTTTGACCCCTGTTTTCACCCAAGTTTTTCTAATGCACTTGGCCATTAACTAATTTTGCACCCTGAGTGAGCCCTACTGTTTGTACCTATTATTCTTATTACACTGCATTTATATTCCACCTTTCTTTCTTCCCCGTGCAAGGAACCCAGGTAGCTTACCAAGTTCTTCGACACGCCATGTTATCCTCACAACAACCCTAGGTTGAGAGTGGGTGACTGGCCCCTGGGGAGCTTTCAGGCTGACCGGGCAACAGAATCCGGATCTCCCAAGCCCTTGACAAGGTTCTGAGCGCTTGCACCAGGACAAGGCCGGGGGCAGCTCTCCTGCCGTTGCTATTCCAACTTGTCCAAAACGTGAGAAATATTGATTTCCACATGTGAATACTAACAACCCCTTGTCAATGTCCTGAATATCTGAAGATAGGTGTGTAGACACCCATTTTCCAGGCGTACACCTATACCTGAGGGTGTGAACATTTGCTTCTGCAGGTCTGAGATCTGGGCTGCTCCTTGGGTTGGCTGGGATGATCAACATACATATGTAGATGCTGCTGTTTCAGACGTCCACTGAACATGCATTGTCCCCATCGTCCCTTTAATTGCCTTCCTCGTTGTTGTTGCAGTTCTGAGGGCTAAACCAGATGATCTCATTGTTGCTTTCTGCAACTCTGCAAAAAGACAGGAGAGTTGGATGGAGATACCTTTTTGCTGATCGTAACTTCCTAATTCTGCAGCTTGCTGTCCATCTGTCTGTCTCTGGAACTTCAGCAACCATCTTGGTTCTTCACTGTGCCTCCATAAAATGGTGTGTTCATTTTTGTGTGTCACCATCTTTCCTTCCCATGGGTCCTTGTCTCAAATGGTAAACACTCAAATAGATTATGTTCTTGTTTGTTTAGTGTGCTATTTATCCAGCCTATTTCCCTCTATTTTCTACTGTCACCTTTGAGTTTGTTTTGGAAATATTCTGGTACAACCGACTAATGGCAGGATGCAGGGAATCTTAGAACAAAAGTTGATGTGGATAGGTAGGATGTCCTCGTGCAGGGTCTTGAATGCACATGGCTTTTCAGTCCTCTTAGTGTTGGAATGTCCTATGGTGGAGAATGAGAGAGAGAGAGAGAGTTCCAAACTTCATGGCATAGTCATTATTTGCTTAATTAATTCTTCTTCCCGTTATTAGGATCATACTTAAGTCCCTTGCATTGATAGCTGTTGGTCTGCTTTTACTTTAAAACAGGGGTACAGAACCACTGTCAGCAAGGGGGTGAATTCCAAGATTTGGGGGGGGGCACATTCCAGAGTTAGTCTGGGCTGAAGATAAGGGCAAAGGGTGTGAGACCAAAACGCTAGCATGTTTTAGCTGAAAGCTCTTACAACTGCTAAGCAAGCCTTCGGAGAGGTGCTTTGACCGTACAGTACAGAAAAGGGAAGACTGCACAGACGTCAGGAACCCAGAAGACGACCGGTGGTTGGAGGAAAGCGGGTGGGGCCAGGGAAGGGCTATGTGATTCCTGGGAAGCCCCAGAGGCCTGCTGTGGCCCTTTGGGGGGCACTTAGCCCCCCGACTGAGGTCCCACATGCTTTCACAGAAAACTCTTCATCATTCTGTCCTTGGCTAAACCACTAAATCATCTATTCAGAACTTCCTCACAGAGCGGACGTCTTGGGACTTTGCTAGCTCAGGTTGTTCGAAATGGGGCTGGGGTGCTCTAGGCTGACCCACAGTGGCAGCAATTCCTCGTGGGCAGAGTCAGCATCTGCAGGCAGCTGCTAAGGCCCAGTCCCGGGAAAGAGCCACCACCTGCCCGAAACCTGCCACTCCCCACCAGAGCTACTCTCGAGGGCCCTCACCATCCCTCACCTTGCTTGCCTGTGTGCACTGAGCAGAGGTGAGCATGGACCCCAAGGTGAGCTAGTGGCTGGCACGCCTCTTCCTCACCACCACCTGCTCACTCGCTCACCTGCCACATTCCTGGGCAAATCGGCCAGTGGCAATATTGACACGGAGAGAAGGAGCTGTTGGGAAGGGAGGGGGGCCATGCTGCTGTTATTCTCCCGGGGCCAGTGGGAGGTTGCTCACCTGTGTGCTGAAATGGCCAAGCCTCTTGAAGGCTTTCCATGTATTGCTTCTGCTGGAACAGTTTAAGTCTACAGAGCCCCCCTTAAAATGATCCCCCGTCATTCTCTGTCCGTCTCTCTTCCTTCTTCCCACTCTCTTCAAAGCCTCTTCCAACACCCAGCAAGGCCCTGGGGTCCAAAGAGCAGGGAGGGGATGGAGGGGGTGTGAGTGCGTGTGTGGGGGTGGGGTGGGGGGGATGAGCACATGTGGGGGAACAGGGATGTACAGATTTTATTAAATCCATTCGGTTTGCATTTCATAGACTGCTAAGCGTCATTCCATCAGCCGCACATAGACAGATTCAGATGTTTTCAATTTCCAGAATTTGTGCTCGTGTTCACTTGTGCATGTTTGGACTTCTGCAAATGCATTAATTCTACCCCCCACCCCACTCCATGTGCAGGTTCATGTTTTACCCTATGAGAGGAAATGCACAGTTTTGGTCAGTGGTTGCTTGCCTTTTGCTTTTTCTATGACTGAATTTGTAAAAAAATCTGGGGAGAAAAATGGTCCAGAGGTCCACAGGATCTGAGAGACTTGGCAAAACTTAGTCTGCTGTGGAATCCATGGGCCAGATCCATGGAAATACAAATGTATTGAATCCATTGCTGATGTCCACAGCTGCCCCAGGAGAAAGGTGTGCGTGCATGCGCATGTGGTCAGAGTGTGTGTGCATAAGAAAAGTCTCTGTAATGTGAGACCCCCAGCCTCACATCCAACATGGGAGGCAAGCCTTGGGGCAAACACTTGCACACCCCTGCCCTGAATCCTACCAAATGCCCCCTGCGCCGTAGACTCCCTTCAGGGCAGCGTCCAGGCGCTTTCCCCGTCCCTCCCTGGGCTTCCTTCCATCAGGCTGCTTTTCTCCGGTCCTCGGGTTCCAGTTCTTTAGCAAAGACCCACTTTCTCTTCCCGGGACCTCAGTCTTGCCTCCCTGACTCCATCACTGCAATGCACTTCATCCCCAAGTTGTCTTAGTTCTCAGATCTGCTGCCTGCCTATCTTGGATGAAATCTGGCCTATCGTTGTTGCCCTGGAAAAAGCTGACACCACAGATTCTGCCACGTGGGACTATCACAGATGCACTGTCACATCTTTTAACACACCTCCATGGCACATGCTCCCTTCAAGGAAAGATGTAGCAGTGGGCTGGGCTGCACCCATCTCCCTTTCCAGTACGTGCTGCATTTTCTATTTGCAGGGCATTAAAGAAAACTGGGTGAGAGCATTCAGAAATGGCACTCACACCTGAAATATGAAGCGTCTCCCACCTCAGAATTCTCCCATCTGATCTAGTAACATATGGAGACCTTACCAGACTCTCAGCTGATCATATTTCTCATCTCCTTTCTCCCTTTACTGGCTTCCTTGGCCAGATCACATTCATTTAACGACCTTGCTCTTTGCCTTCAAGTGCTGACATTCTCTCACTCTTCACATTTCTTTTCTCCTGCTCAGTGCCTCTTCATGGCCTTTCTATTATTCTTGCAAGTATCCATTTGCCAATCCTGGGAGCTCTTCCTCCATCTCCCACCTGTCCATCTACTGGGAGCTGAGGTTTTCTCCTTTGAGCAATCTCTGGCCACAGGGCATTCTCCTTGCAAATTTCTTTATTGCCCCCAAGTACAAATCACCCAGAATGGGTCTCCCAATCTCCCAAGGGATTACCTCCAGGAGCTCTCCTTAGGGACATGCCTGGGCTCCATCCTCTTGCAAGGAGCTTTCTGAAGGTGAGCCCAGCTACTCTCTGCAGGCTGCTCTTCGACTGGGGCCCCACCTCTGCTGAGGCCTCGCCACGGGGTTGGGAGCAGCAGGGCTGGGGCGCAGCTGAGCATTCCTCACCCTCTGAGACCCCTCCGACCGGGCGTACATCTTGGTCATTCCCAGGAGCCACCTGGCCTTGAGGTGATCACCCCGCCTCCTTCATCTCAGAAGTTTGGCCTGGCCCATCCTCCCTGCAGTCTGTTTCACTTTCTGATCCCAAAGTATTTCCTGGGACGCAGCCAGCAGAGAACGACTGCCCAAGATGGCCATCCTCACTCCGAACATTCCCAACAGCTGGCGCCGTTGTGTACATACAAAGCCCTAAATGGCTTGGGGCCCAGTTACCTGAAGGAACCCTGTCTCCATATATCCCTCCCCAGTTAGTAAGATCTTTGACCGAGGTCCTTCTCCAAAAAATAGGACCCCCCCCCCCAAATAAGTGATGGTTAGGAGAAGGACTTTCTCTTTGGTTGCACCCCACCTGTGGAATGTGCTACCCAGGGATATTCACCTGGTACCATCGCTGCTTTCTTTTTGGCACCAGGTGAAGTCCTTGTTATTTTCCAGGTGCTCAGGTGGCTAAATTGGCTTTAGCATTGCTTTTATCTTTGATCACCTCATGCCTCACTTTTATTTTTCTCTGCTGCCATTAGCTGGCAGTTTTCTGTGCCGTTTAGATTGTTTTCACTGTATTGTTATTTTGTTCTCTTGATATAGTGCTGATTTTTCTGTATTTTGTTGCAGCCTGGCCAGAGAACCCCTGGGCTATTGAGTGGTATAGAAATGCAAAAAATACATAATTAAATAAACACTATCCTTTCGTGCTCCCTGGTGCTATGGAAATTATTGCCTCCTATCATGCAGACATTGCCATCTTCTAGGCCTACCCTTAAGATCAGTTAGATTGGGGGAGGGGAGACATTAAGGACAGGGCCTTCCATGAAGTGGCACCTGCCTTATGGAACTCCCTCCTGAGACATGTGTGGTGGGTCCCTAAACTTTGATCTACCTCACAAACAATCAAGTGACTCCTGCATTATCATGCTTTCCATCCACCCTGCTCAGTCCTCTCACTGTTGGCACATATCCCACCAGCCACTGCTCCTGAATTTCGACCCCAAGTTGCATCACTCCCTGCCTTTGCCATTGGCAGCCTTTCCCTTCCTCATTGGTCTGCAGATGCAGCGTGGATGGCAGGGGAGGGGCTCTAACTGTTGTCACTCTTGCCAGTGGACTTTGTGATAGCTACCTACCAGGGTCATGGGTTCAGACAACACAACAAGCCATGCCGGCACAGAGAAACCATCGAAACAGCTTTTGAATCATGGTTTTAAAGACCAAACTTACTATGGTGAAATACCATGAGTGGGTTCAGCCAACACCACAGACCAACAATGGTAAAAAACACTGCGACACAAATCTGTGGTGTGACCCAGCGTGGAATGCTGTGCTCTGTTCTGGGTACCACACCTAAAAAGCATATTCCAGAGCTTTAAAGCAGTGCAGTCAGGGGCAATTAAAATGATCTGGGGTCTGCAGAAACTCCTCTACAAGGACAGGTGAGAGCATCTAGGACTGCTTAGCTAAAATACAGAGAGGTATACTGAGTTATGCATGATGTGGAGAAAGTGGCCGTTTTTCTCATAATACCGGACCTCCCTGGGTTCACCCCGTGAAGCTGGCTGGTGGCAGATTTGGGACAGAACAAGGGAAGGACTTCATTGCACATGCAGAGTTACAGAAGTCATGCCTGGGAGGTGACATGATAACACTTTATGGGATGACCCTGGGTTCTAGAAATGTCTCCCTCTCCCCTTTCTCCACACCATGCACCCTCTTAAACAGACTTCCCCATCCTTGTGCCTTCCAGACACACTTGGACTGCAACACCCAGAATTCCCAGTAAATGGCCCTGCTGGATGGGAATCGTGGGAGTTGTGGTCCAAAGGCCTCTAAAGGCCACCAGGTTGGGGAAGGCTGCCTTTAAAAGCCTCCATCATGTCTCCCCTAACGTGGCTGTTTTCTAAGCTGACAAGTCCCAGTTATCACAGTCCTTCCTCATAGGGGAGCTGCTCCAGCCCCCAATCATTTCTGTTGCCCTTCTCTGTACTTTTCCCAACTCAATAATGCCTGTTTTCAGGTGCAGCACAATCCAGGGTCCAAAACTTAAGATTCTGCAGGTTGACACGTACCGGTACATCAAAATGCATCGAGGCAGTGGTGATATCCATGCAAGTTATGTATGAACCACTCCAGGGTTTCTTTAGCTCTAACGCCATGGATACTTGAGCAGTTCACTATTAGCTGAACTTCCTTCTGGCCTGGTTGAAGGGAATGGCAAAGGTAGTGGTATTAAATCAACTCTGGATTAAACTTTAATTCCACTTCTGAGGAAGCTGCTCTTGGGGAACCCAGCTCACCTTTGTGCGCAGTGCTCCTGGGCAAGAATATCAGAAGAATGCCCAAAAGCAGAAGGTTATAGAAGTTCTAACTTCTCTGCAAAGAAGAAGGGAGGAAGAAGGAGGCCTGCAGCTTGCCTTTCGTACATCAGACTGCAGCAATCCACGCAGCCCGTGGTGCTTTTCAGTTATTCTCTTTCTAACACTTTCACGCTCGTTCCTCTTCTTGCTTGCTTTCACTCAGGCAGCAGTTGGACCGGTCGCTCTGTGCCAGGCTTGCATGAAAGCTTTGTTATTCAGCTTTGCTGGTGAGATTACATATTTATAAGAAGACCCGTCTGGAGCAAAGAAGAAACAAATCAGCCGTTGGTGCACTGAGACAGCATCCACAATGTTTTACAAAAGTAGAAGGTGATGCAATCCAACTTTGGCCAGGGATGTTTCTTTGGCTCAGATCCTGCACTTGCTGGCTGGAAACCCTCCACTAACCAGAAGGTTCTTCTTTCTCCAGGCTGCTCATCAGTTGCCCGCTCTTGCTCTGCCTTTCTTTCAGGTCAGTGAGGAACAGGCACCACTTTGCCCAGTGTTGCACGCTTCCAGAGCCTTCTCCCACCCTCAGCCCCACGCTGTGGCACATGCAGCAACACCGTGATCTGGGCTCAATACGTGCTTAATATCGGCTTCTGCTGAGATGTGCATTTTGGAGCAATCATGACAATTTCAACAGAAATACACTACCCGCACTATAGAGTGGAAGAAGGCAAGGAGACTGGTCCAGTCTGCATTTCAGGAGCTGCTGAGTGTTGTGAACTGAGTGCGCCCTCCCCGCAGTAACATGCTCACCAGCATTACTGGTCAAACGCCTTTATTCCACTTCTAAGTCTCCGAGCATGCACAGAGTGAAATGTTGAACCCTCTCTGGCCCCTCCACCCAAAGCTTTGCTTAGGAATCCTTCTGTGCCTGTCTTGGGCAGGAGGAGCTCTGTGGAACTGGGCACACCTGCATTTATTTATGTTATTTATTTATTAAAGTTGGATCATAAGGAAGGCTGAGCGCCAAAGAATTGAGGCCTCTGAATTGTGGTGCTGGAGAAGATTCCTGCGAGTCCCTTGGACCGCAAGGCAATCAAACCGGTCAGTCCTAGAGGAGATCAACCCTGACTGCTCTTTGGAAGGCCAGATCCTGAAGATGAAACTCAAATGCTTTGGCCACCTAAGAAGGAAGGACTTCCTGGAGAAGACCTTGATGCTGGGAACAATAGATGGCAAAAGAAGGAGGGGACGGCAGAGGATGAGGTGGCTGGATGGAGTCACTGAAGCAGTTGGTGTGAGCTTAGGTGGGCTCCGGGGGATGGTGGAGCACAGGAATGCCTGGAGGAATGTTGTCCATGGGGTCATGATAGGCCGGGCATGACTTCACGAATAACGTAACATAACATTTATTAAAAACTTTTCTAACCCGTCCACTACAAACATCTCGAGATGGCTTACAAAAATGTTCCTCCCTCAGACACCCCAATTGGGCCACCCTGCAACTGTGCTCAAGACTATCAGGTCCACTTCTTCAGGAGGCTGGAGTTCCCCATCTGATAGATTCCCCATCTCTGCCAGGATGGGCCAACTCCCCTTCATACCGCTCATTCTCAGAACCTGAGCTGTCAGTCCAGCCAAAACAGTCAACTTCTTGTGTGCACCTGGGAATGTTACCACAGCGTGCACACAAGAAACGGATGGACAACTTGGAGGCCCTTTTGTTCTTCCTCCTCCTAGCTCCTATCTTCAAGTTGGACTGGACAGCCCTTCAACTGAAAGACTTAGTCAAGGAGAGGGCACTTTGCTGGAAACCCTTCCAAAAGAGGCGTGACCTCTGTCAAAGGCCACCCTGGGTGCTTCACGGGTTTGCCCCACTTCAACCAGCACCTGGGTGTTGCTCCCGGGCAAGACCATCTCAGGGCCCCCTCGCCTTCCTCAGCGAGTATACCTTACCACCTGATCGTCCGCACCTGCTCTTCTGCTCACCCTCTTCCTCCCCTTCTTCCCACCTGCAGTCCAGGCCAGAGCAAAAAGCAGGTGAACAAGCAGGGCAACGGGGAGGCTGAGGAGCAACTCCAGGGAGGTTCTTCTCAATGGTCCCTCAGCCGTGCCTACGTATGACAACGGGACACATGCCATGTCTGGTTCCACGCTCCCTCCCTGGGGTTGGCACTCGGCAGTCCCTTCCCAGTGGGGTACATTCAGCCCCCTTTTCTCCTGTTCTGGGGTTCTTGCCTCCCCAAGCTCTCCACCCAGAAAGACTTCTGCAACCTTGAGGGTGAGGCGAGCTTCTTGGCTGCAGGTGCTGCCGGTCTCACTACAAAAAGAATCCAGACCCGGGGAAGAAGCTCACTGATTGCATATGCGACTGCAGGAGAGGCTAGGTCAATTAGGCAGGATGCAAGTGCGCAGGATTGTCCCTTATCTTTTCGTCTTTCACATGTCGGCAGCATGAAAGCGGCGTTTCGCAGGGACATTAGGATGGGTTGCTGGAATTTGGCTGCTGTTCCGACGGGGGAAGTGCATCAGGCCCAGCATACGTGCAGGCCTCATCCTCTGACGTAGCCAAGTAGCTAAGGCAACAAATGCCACAGCTCTCTTTCTCCTCGAATTAACGGGCTGCTGTTTGGCCTGCCAGACGGGGACAGCAAGGGCATGTCCGTGAAAAGGAGAATGGGAGAAGCTGCTACAGGGGCGGGAAGGGAAGCAAAAGGGAGGCCTCCGCATTGAAGGGGTCTCTCTGTGAAAGGGCCCATGCAGGCCAGCGAGACTGAAGGCATTTCTCTCCCAGCCGTATTTTAAAAGCAAAATTGCTCGCATTCCCACCAGAAGGGGGACAAAGGCATCCTGAAAATAATTCTCTTTCCCTTTCTTCTCTTTTCTGTTCCGTAATCTCTCCTCCAAAGCTATTTTTTAAATATAATCCCTTCCTTCTTATTGAAAAGGTAAAGACCGGAATGGCGAAGGGCTGGAATTATCCTTCCGCATTTCTTCACCAGCTGGGAGCATGGTGTGCTCTTGTACCTGGAAGGGGTAATGATTCCTCCCCTGAAGGGGCAATTATGCCCCGGTTATAAAAAATAGCAAGACCATTGCCAGAAAGTTCTGCCTCCATATTGTACAGCATTTTCTTTACAAAAGGGCCAGATAAGCGGGAGGTTTGCAAGTAACTGGGTGCTTTGTGGGGAGAGGCAGAGATAGCTTGCCTCTCACATACAGCACACACGCACACACACACAAAATGACCGTGTCAGCAAAGGTTTCCTTACACCCTGGGTGGTCATGCACAATGGAGAGTGAGCAAAGGTGCTTCCCCCAGCTTGCCCACCTTCTCCCCCTAAGCGAAGCGACACAGGGATGCTCCCCCTTGGGTTCTTCAGCATGATGTGAGTGCAGATTTGCACATTGTTGTGGGAATAACAACTCAGGCTGCTGGGCCAAGGGCAAGCCGGGCCACTCGAGTCTGGGCAGCTGTGACCTGGCAACCAGGGCACAGAGGGAGTCTGTGCTCTCACACATGTTGGGGCTGAAGCAAGCACAACTCGATGGCCTTCAAGGCCCCTTCCAGTTTTACTGTTCTCTGATTCCATGAGAATCAAAGTCCTGTGGCGCCAGCCATGCTCCTGGGGAAGGCTAAGAGTTGTAGAACATTTCTGTCTACATTTGCATAGGTTTTCACCCGAGATAAAGCAAATCAAATGTTCTCCCAAGGAACAGTGGATTCTGCAAACGCCATGCACACCGTTGTCCCTATTATTCTGCATAGCTTATTTGATCTTGCTTAGTCACAGAAAGGGGCAAAGAACTTGCAAGGCACTTAAGACCTGCCTGCCATCTGGCTTGCGAGACAACGCTAAGTATTTATAGAGTTTCGAGCCCGTGTTTACTGTCCTAAGGGCTAGTAACTTGGCTGTTGTTGCTGGTGTCTCCATGAAACCAGGCTTCCTTGGGATGCTGAATTTTGCACCCAGCCTTTGCTCCTGTGCTTCCTGACATGGTTATGAAGTCACAAAAGACACATAGCTTTGACTATTCATGGTAATGATAGGACAGAACTGCACCTTTGGTTTACACGGGCAGCGGGTGCCCTTGGATGTGTTGGACTGTGGCAACCACCATCCCCAGACTGAATGACCAGCAGGCATTTTTGCAGGAAATACAAGAAGGAGTCATTCAGCACATGGAGAGGCTTCTGAAGAAGACGCTGGTGGCTTCATGCTGCACGACGCGTCTCTGTAAGAGGGCCGGGTGAGAGGGGACACCTCTCGCTGAGATGTTGCTGTGAGTCAGAAAGGACCACAGGTGCTGTTGAGTTCCAATCCCCATCAGCCCCAGCCAGCATGCCCAGTGGCCAGAGATGATGGGAGCTGTAGTCCAGCGACCTCTGAAAGCTCCCATGTCCCCACCCTTGAAATAATCCAGCCCAAACTCAGTGGCCCAATCATTTGACTTCCTATGCATCCGTTTCCTATTTCAGAGAACATGGTAAGAACACAAAATGGGAGATGAGCTGCAGAAGCCCTGAAAGATGCAGAGAGAGCCCTCAGCTCTATAAAAAGCCATCACTTTGGCTTTCTGCCAACAAGAAAAACCTGACTAACCGGAAGCTTTTTCAGAACACCTTTCCTTGGAGGCAGCATTAGGGGAAACCCACCAGGGCTGCAGCCGCAAATCTTGCCTTTGGAGACCTGACTCCCTGGGGGCCCCCTACCCTACTGCCCTGCCGAGACAAGGGTCCAGGAGCCCTAAAGCTCCTCTCTGCAATGAGTCCCCTGGAGGAGCCAGTGTTGTGTCCACACACGCTGCACCTTTTGCGGCCTCAGCCCTTGGATCTCCCTGCCCCGGGTTTCTTCCTGAAGTCAGGTGCGTTCCTCTCCCCAGCCATACCTCACTTTTCACCAATATGGGTATCCTTGGAGACAGGGTCCCTGAAAAACTTTAAAGACGCAGATTCCTTTTTATTTTATTTTTCGATTTATATCCTGCCTTTCTCCTACAAAGGGCTCAAGGCAGCTTACATCTCCTCCTCCATCTTATCCCCACAACAACAGCCCTGTGAGGTAGGTTGGGCTGAGAGTCTGTGACTGGCCCAAAGTCTCCCAGTTGGCTCCATGGCTGAGCGGGGACTCGAACCCGGATCGCCCGAGTCCCAGTCCCACTCTCTTAGCCACTGCACCACACTGGCTCTCCTTGAAGTGTATGCAAATTAGCAGAGGCAAACTTGGGGGGTGCCCTTTGTGCCTGAGCACCAGTGCCTATCACTGCCTCTGAATTTTAGCAGGATGTATTCAGAAGCAGCCAAAGGGTTTTACTAACAAGCTGCTACCAGCAACCTAGCATGGGCTGTTAGGAAGGAAGCCCAGCCATCTAGCACCAGGCCACAATATCACAGTCCTTGCTCAGTCTCTAATTCTCTCCCAGATAAAGCACGTTTCTTTCACGTTTCTTTCGCAGGTTCTTTGAAGGCTGGGACCAGGCACACGATCAATAGATGCGGAGATAAGAAGCCGGGTGGGGAGACTTAGGCGAAGGTAAATGTGTGGGCGGGAAGCTGGCAAGGGGTTGGTTTGTTTATGTGAACTTTAAATAATTCATTTCTTTATCCCCGTTGAGCTTGTCCCCGGTGTGACGAAAATAAACACGTCTTCTTGGCCCTATTGTTTGGAAGCGAAGAATTGTTGAGCGAGTGGGGAAATATTGCAGTGACTGAGGGAGACACACGTAAGAGGTGACCTTTAACTGTGGTACCTATAACCAATCTCATCAAATTAACGCACTGTATATTTTCCTTAATAATCTCTGATTAGGCTCGGGGTATGAGCGGACACGATCGCCCGCCATTGCTATGCAGCGGGAGGCCTGCTTAGCACCGGCCGAGCATTTGGGAATAAGTGAGCAAAATGGTTTAATTTGATAGGGTTAGAATCCTGCAGGCTCTCGGATGAAAGGTCGCCAGCAGCCCCGCTCACATGGAATATGCAGAAATAAAAAAAGCAAATTGCTTACATCTGCTGCCAGCAGCCAGGAAAATGATCTGATTGGATGGGCTGAGGGCCCTCCATTTCTTTTGGGTTACAGAGAGGTTTCCAGAGCATCAAAAGCTCGTAATTGGTGTAATTCTGAATTAATGGACACACACACACGTACAGAGAGAGAGCCCAGTTCGAGGCTGCTGGCGCTTAGCTGCTGCATGTTTCGGAATGCTCAGGATTAGAGCGATGAGACTTGAACAACTAGTTGCAAATGGTCCTTTATCGCTAATGAACTTCCTGTTTGCCATCCCAATCTTATTGACCGCAGCAAGCACCGGGAACGCGCACTGGCCTGGCATGCCACCTATACCTGCTTCCTGTACACCTCCTTGTTTGCAAGGAACTGAGCCACACCCTGGATCTGTCCAGCCCAAAATTATCAGTTTCAGGCAGGAGTTTTTCCAGGCTTCCTTAAAGATGCTGTGGATTGGGCCTGTGACTTTCTGCAGGAAACGCCTGCATTCGTCCAGTGGGCCACAAGCTCTACCAGACTTGGAAAATGCACAATACAGTTCTGCACGGGACTCCTGTGTTTATATTGATAGGAATTGCGGCAGCAAGTGGTCAGATGAGAGATGGCAGAGGAAGGACTGGGGTAAACCCAGGTTGGTGGAGGGAGTGAATTAGTGGATAAGCTCAGTCACAGCCTCATTCTAAAGCTGTTTGTAGGCTTCATTCTGCTTGCAGAGCTCCTCCTCCTCCTCCTGAAGGTCCATGGAGTCCGTTTGGATAAAGAAAAGGTGCTCCATTTACGACTCAGCCCATGTGTGCATCGAAGCTTCCATGAATGAATGGGAAAGCAGGATCATGTGCCTATATGCATGGAATCCAAGCAGTGGTGTTGGATTCACACTGTCTTCTCCAACCCGGTACCCTCCCAAGGTCTCCCTCTTTTCCAAGCAGCACAGCTATGAATGAAAGTAGCCGCATTAGAACATGGGTGGCCCAGTGTTCTCGGGTCAGAGATATGGTGGCCGGGTACCCTCTTTTCCAGAGGACCGTCTGGAGAGGCCAAATGTGTGTTATCTTTGTCCTCCTTCTTTTAGCACGTCCTGTCCTAAGTGCCTGGCCTAGATCCAGAACTGCAAGTCATGGAAGGGCCGCTTTCCTTGATGTCAAATCTTCACCCTGATATCAGCTTAAGCAATATTACGAGGCTGCTGGCCAAACTGCATGTTGGGGTTACTGTGTCACGATGCTTAAGGGTTTTTTTCCCTCCCACTTAAGCACACCTGGCTGTGGTTCAGATCGGAAAGATGGTGCCCTGGGTTGGAAGGGTTTGGTCTTAACTACTTTGCGAAAATCTCTAAAATCAATGGTGTGAGGGTGGGATTTCAGGAAGAATATGGGTGGGGAAAGGTGAATGCTCCCATACCACAGCACCAGGGTCCTGATCCAAATCGGAGCCACGTGTGTTTACAGTACCATGCAAGCTTGGCAAGATGTGGAGCTGAGCCTTGATAAGGGGACAGGAAAGAGCTAATGTCAGAGTAAAGCCCCTTGATCCCCTGAGAAAAGAGCTGCACCATTAACCATGTTCCCCTTTGATTAGGCAGCGTTGCTTCGTGCTCATTTGTACCTAGCTCTTTGCTCCTTAATCTGCACTGCTGTCTGTGCCTGAGCACGTCAGGATTTGCCTGGGGCGCTCCTCAGAGGTTCATGGCTGTGCTTTGCTCTCCATCGGCCATGTCGGTCTTCTCTTCTCTCTTTCTCCCCGGTCCTTCCCTCTCCCTTTTTTAAAATCTCTGGAAAGAATTATGCAGTTGCACCGAGGAGTCCCACCTCCTGCCCGATAAGCCAATTCTGCATTGACAGCCTCTGTTCTTATCACAGACATGTCTCCAGCAAGTCAGGGAATGTATGCTTAAACACATGTGCATGTGCGCATAGCTACATGCACGCAAAATGACACATTGGTTGAATCTCGAGCCTCGGTAGAAGAAATGCAGCCAAGGAAAGGCAGCGTGGTGGCAGAATACTTCCTCTCCCTGGGCAGCAGTTGCAATGCTTGATGTGTGAGAATCACAGACCCCTTGCAGAGCTCCACTAAAGGCAGTGCGAAAGTGCACAGAGAGGACTAGCCCCATGGTGACTGGGTTTCATTTTGGGGCAGTCCCGATGGCTGTCATTACGCATTATGGTGCTACATGGAGAAGTCATCATACAGGGTAGAGAGAGGCAACATGGTGTCCTCCAACACCATTCGGGGCACCCATTGCGGTGCCCATCTCCTCCTCCTTTATAATTCATTGTTAAATTAGAAGGTTTATTGCTGCCAGTTGGAACTGCATCAAAGCAAAGTGAGCCCTTCCGGCTGCTCCATTTTCCCCTGCTGCTCTGGGCCACCTGTGAGGAGTAGAGACCTGCTTAGGAAGCGAGGGTGGCAAGTGCCTGCAAGCAGATACTTTCATCTTCAGTGTCCCTGCACTGTGGTGATGCCCAAGACGGTTCTTCGGCCTGTGCACTGTGCCTATGGGCCCAGAAGGCCTCCTACCGTCCCAGAGAGGCTGTTTCCAGCTGTCCGGGGCAGAGGAACCAGTGCACAGCTTCAAAGTCCCCTGTCCTAGGGGAGGCCAAGCACCCTCACATTCAGAGTAAGAGAGAGAACTCACTGTGTGGCTAAGACGGAGACCATCAGAAGGAGCAGAGAGCCTTGTACACCTACTCGGAAGGAGCTCTGGGCATTTGGTTAGTCTCTGCGTGTTCTGCTGATCGCAGAGTTTCACCTTGCTTGAAGAAAGGCTCTCAGATGCCCTGAAAGCATCTTCACCCCACGAGCAGTTTGCTGGTTTTATCATTCTGAATCGATCGGGAGAGCAAGGGGTGCAGGCACAAGGCCGCGAAAATAGCGTCGGGAGCTGCCCTCACTTCCCGTGCCTCCCTTCCCCCCACCCCCTCCCTCACTCTGTACCACCCTGTTGCACCAGGACACAAAAGCTTGGGGATCCGGCCGAAGTAGTTCTTCCAAGGGCCCCAGCCACTGGGAGGAGTGTGGGGCTGACTGGGATTGCTCTGGGGCAGGACAAGTGGGTTTTCCCCATCATTGCAGGCTTTTAGGAGGACCCTGAAGACTTCCTGGTTTACTCTAAGCTTCCACTGGCCACAGTTCACTAGACTGTCTTAGCTTGTCCCTGCTGAAACCCCTTCAGAATTTCATTTCTCTTTGGAAATTGTGCCAGCATATCCTATCCACAATCCCAAATATAAGCAAGTTCACTTTTTTCCCCAAGAAATGTTTGCAAATTCCAGACTTTACAATCATGTTCAAAAACATTGCATTTTCATACATTAGTCAGTGAGGGGCAAAAGCACAGTTTTGAAAAATATGCACAGAAATGCACAACTTTCACATCTGAAATGCACACTTTTCCTATTTTAACCAGCCAAGAATAGATGGAGATGGGAATGAGACAGAACCAGAACAACCTTCCAAGTGATTTCCAGGGAATCAGGTGAAGCTGGTTCTCCCATCCTTGGTTTTAATACTGTCTAAGCCAGATTTTTGCTGGTGTTTGCTATTTTCATAAACATTTGCTGTTTTATTCATGAATGTTACCGTTGCAAGCTGCCGAGAGAGGGCTCATGCCCCGAAAGAAAGCCCTCTTGTGGTTCTTAGGTACCATCAAGTCATCTCAGGCTTATGACGACCCTACAAATGAATGCCTTCCGCAATGTCCCGTCCTTGACAACCCTGCTCAGCTCTCCTCAGCTCAGGGCTGCGACTCCCTCACTTTCTTTTGATTGCTCTACCGTAGGGTTTACAAGGAAAGAGCCATTCAGAAGTGGTTCACCGTTGCCTTCTCCTACGCAGCGCTAACCAGCCCATCACTGCCTTTACCTGTAAAGGCCCTTCCACCAGCCTTGCCTTCAGCTACCAGTGCTGCCCAGTAACTGCCCTTCAGGGGTTTCTCCTTCCTGTCACCAGCGGAGAGAACCTTCTCTTCTGCTCACGTGATCCACGGCTATGTGGTCAGCTGGAAAGGCAGTCCAAGACTGCAGACCTTGACTGCAATCATAAGTGCCAGTGCAATACCTACTGTGTGTTTCCTGGCCCAGCTCAAAGGCTGCGTTCACATGTAACACTAAGCCATGGCATGAGGTTTCCAGGGATGTGGTTTCTTACCTGGGTGAGCCTGTGAGATGATCGTGCCCTTTCTACACATGCATGGTTTCCACCCTCTTGCCTCAGTCCTTCCACTGGCAGCCCATTTCCCATCAGTCTCTGTGAATGAAATGCAATCCCAGGCTGCACTGCTCCTGCCTATGTCACCTGCCTCTTCTTCATTGGTCCGCATAGAGAGTTTGCATGGCTGGAGTGAGTCCTGCAATGGCTGCTCTTTCCACCAGACTCTATGGTAGCCATGTGCAAACCGTGTTTGTGAGTTCAGATGACCAAAAAAGCCATGGTGAAACATGGACACAATACAACAGATGGTTGTTTCTCTCCACAGTTCAATAGAAACCAAACGTACCACACAATAACCTCATGACAACGTTCAGAGAGCACAACAGACCTCCCTACAGGGAACACCACCATGGTTTGTCATCGCATGTGAACCCAGCCAAAGTGTTCAGTTATTGACTTTAAAGGCACAGTCTAGTGAGGCTGCTTGTAACCTCCTGAACTTGGACAATTACAGCATGTCCTATGGAAAGTGGGGTAAAGCACTAAGATTGCCCCCAGGTTCCTTCTACTCTGCAAAGCTCCTGCTGGGCTGCTTTCTTAGGAGAGGAAGGAAAGGAGGCCAAAGGACTGCATTTTGGCAGTGCCAACCTCCTCCCCTCCTGCCCCCTAAACCTATTCTTTGGGGTCACTGTTGCTATTGGAGCAGTTTTCTGACATCAGAGTTGGACTCTGAAAAATCCCATGGCACCCCCGACACTGTCCCCATAGCTGATCCCCCAAAGACAGGGCAAACTTTGGGCAGCTGCTGAGCCATGCCACAGCCAATTCTAGCCATTTTCATCTTCTGGGGCAGAAATGTTGTACTTCAGATGAGTCTTACTAGCCCACACATCTTGGGAAGCATCCCAAGATACTTTGTATTACAACAGGGAGCAATGGACTGCAGCTGGGAAAGTCCATATCTTCCCAGCTACTGAAAGATTCCAGCTAAGCTCGAAGGGAACAGGAATTCTGTGGGGTGAGATAATATGAGGCTCCTTGCTAATAACGAGGTGTCCACTCTTCCTCCAATCGCACTGCTCCTTGCAGTTTTAGACCAAAGCTCCTTTACTGTTCTTATTCTGTACACCCACCTGTACGTTAAGACCTTCTGTTGTAGGCTTTCTGTGGGCACAGAAGCTGAGGTGGGTGGCTACCAAGCAGAGGGACTTCTCAGTGGTGGCACCCCTGCCATGAAACGTTCTCCACAAGAAGCCTGCCTGCGGTCTCTTTTGTTGGCCAAAGCATTCTGGGCTCCCAGATGTTTCAGACCTAAACTGAGTCTTGCTGCAAGCTTCCATCTGGTCTTTCCATCCTGCTGCCTTTGCCTTCCATGTGTGATCATTGTGCTGATAACTGTCAGCATATTTAAATAGGGTTTCGGGGTTGGTTGTTTGGGATATTAATTTATAGTGTTTTATGTTATCTATACTGGGTTGCCTGAGACAGACCAGCCAACTGTCCCGTCTTTGATCGCATGGTGTAGAGCCTCGGATGCATGGGGGCTCTTTCTTCCAGCAATGTCAGCCTCACCAGCATTTCTTTACTAAAAGTCTTCATTGTTACATTCAGCCTCTGAGCATACACAAAGTGTTGAACCCTCTCTGACATTCTTTACCCCAGACTCTCTCTATGAATCCTTCTGAGTCTCCTCCCTCTCCCTCCCTCCCTCCCTCTCTCTCTGGACACTGTGAAAGCCAGCAAGCTGTTGCCCCTCCTGCTGAACCCCAGCTGGACCCCCCTGATGAGCCCTCCTAGGGACAGGGTCTACCTCGTCAGCAGGCGGGACTTCCCCATCTGATGCACTCCCATTTCTAAGTCTCCCCCCACAGGAGACTGCAGCTCCTGCCCCTTCGCACGGCCGAGTTGGCTGGGCCCTGCCCTGGGGCTAGTCTTTCTCAAGACCTGGAGCTGCAGCTCGGGCTGGGACCACTTCAGAAATAATCTCCCAGTCGGAGTCTGGGTAGTCAGTCCTGGCAGGGTAGGTTGCCTCCTGTGCACGCATCTCATCATGGGAATCAGACCACCAAGGCAGCCCACCTCTCATGCACACGCCCGTGATCTGACAGAACACGCGTGCACAACATAAGCCCACTGAACTAAGCCAGACTTGCTTCTGAGGAGGCAGATGGCAGACTGCTGAGAGCTCAGTGCACCCTCCCAACAGCAATGGCCTCGCCGGCGCTTCTTGCCAAATGCCCTTGTTACACGTAAGCCTCTGAGCACACACAAAGCGGAATGTTGAGCCCTCTCTGGCCCCCTTCACCCAAAGCTTTGCTCAGGAATCCTTCTGTGCCTCCCCCAGTGAGGAGGAGTGCTGTGGATCTGGGTGTGCCTACGCCCCTCCCCCAGGGACCCCAGTTGGGCCGCCCTGTGACTGTGATGGGGGACGATCCAGTCCACCTCCTCAGGAGGCTGGAGTTCCCCATCTGATGGACTCCCCATCTCCAAGTATCCCTCCTCTTCCTCGTTCCCACGGGCAGGCTGACTGGCCCCTCGGCTGCCTTAATCTCTCGCACAGCAGGTGCAGGGGGATCCCCAGGGCCTCAGACTGCAGCTGGAGCTGAGTCCGTCTCAACAGCCGCCTCGTTATCAGAGCCTGAGCTGTCAGCCCTGCTCGGATGGGCCAACTCCCCTTCATACAGCACATGCTCAGGATCTGAGCTGCCAGTCCAGCCTCTCGTGCGCACTCCTGGTGCTTGCCAGAACCCAAAGCACAGAGAGCATTGGCAGTAACTACCCCTGTGCTGCCCATTCACGGCTTCCAGAAGCAACTGCTTCACCCTACCTTATGGCAGAACCGGCCCTGTAAAAAAATAGCCAAATATAGCAATTCTATTGACAAGTAACATTGAAATTATTATTACTACTACAACTATTAAATTATCAGCTTGATAAACCAATAGGTTGACCTGGAATGAGACAGTTTTCTATGCTCTTGAGACACAGAATAAAAATGTCAATAACATTACATTAAGCATCATTAGAATAGTGTTATCAAGGTGGTAAATGAAAAGTCAAGCATCAGCTTGCTTTGTGATGGCCGCTCAAGCATCACCAAAAGAGAGGAAACCCCTCACCAGCAAAGGGGGCAAAAGAGAACACAGGTTTGCCTCAGATTACATGGGCTCATTTGGATGTATACAGATGCAAAATTAGAAATACATCTCACTGGCGTGGAGAAGTCTGCATGACCTGAAGACCTGGGTGTTCGCTCTGTTTACAGTCTAGTGTGGCAGACACTGCTGTTTGGTACAAGAGCCTCTGAAAGCAAGCCTTGTCTATCTAAAGAACGAAAACTTAAAACAGGATTTGGCCACATGTAGTTCGTGGCGCCCCCAGTGCACCTCCCATTCCCCTTAGATCATCCCCCCAATTTAAAACTTCCCACTGTTATCGGGGGGGGGGGGGATGGTGTCCAAAGCATCATGGAGCACTGAAGTTTAGCTTGCAAACGTGCTCAGTTTGACTCCATGGTGCTCTGAGTGGCTTTTTCCCCACTGGAAGCAAACCTGCTTGCTTTTATTTCCAGGTCATCTGACAAACTGTGACCTGTCGCAGGGAGAAGCCTGGGAGGCGAAACTCTCCTCAAATTTAGGAGCAAGCCCAATTGCGCATCCTTCAAAATGAAGCATAAACTTCCTCTGTTTACTCCACCTTCACTCCCATTGCTTTTTTCGGCCATTTCCCCCACATCACATTTTAGATTGCAAGCTCCGCAAGCTTCTCTGCTCTGCAAAGCACCCGGCCAGCTGCCTGAGCCTTGGTGGCCGTTATGTTTGCCCCGATACCTACTAGCAAGAGAAAGCTGCAGCATTTTGCACTTTGGTTCTGAAAGGCGGGGAAATAACTAGTCCCAGCGTTGCCCTTTGATGGCCGTGGGCCGGAGAATCCAAGGGCACATTTGCGTTCCCTCTGAGAGGCAGGCTTTTCCCCGCCTCTTGTGAACCACTCCGATCTCTGCCACAGAGCAGCAGCCTTTGTCTGGCTTGCTATTCCTGCCACAGTCCATTGGAAGGTATTTGTCAACAATTATGTGTCTATTAAGGGCAAGTCAATCAGCCCACATGCAAATAGTCAGGCCTCCTGGGTGCTCCTATTGATGGGGAGTTGTCAATACACAATCCAGGCTTCTGTCGGCCTCCAAGAAATTAAACACTTGCCTAAATCACTGTGGTCTGAAGTCCCCACAGCTGGGCTTTACCTTTGGAATATGAGCTCTTTTCTAAAAAAATCTGCCTCTTAGGCTAAAGTGTATTTGGAGTGGACAAAGGGAATGGTGTGTGAGGGAATGGATGCTTCAGAAGACCCATTTTCCGCACCCCGAATGCAGAAACCCATGTAGATCACTCGCAATTAAAACACATGTAGGTGGCAGGAGATAATCCTTATAGCGGCATTAGTAGAAAGCGAATTAATAACAGAAACTTTGAATTTGCTTAAGTGCAATTAATATGGCTGGTGTGTAAATATCAGCTCTCCCACCAACACACAACCCTCTAGCGTGAGCACGGGGGGCAGGGGGAGTAATAATATTTTGCAGCTTTTCTCGTGTATAATTAGACTTTCTAATGTCTGCTGATACAGAGACGCACATACACACACTCAACAGTTGATTTCGCAGGGATGATTATCACAGACTGCCCGGCTGCTCCAGCTCCGAGTGGGTGAGCCAGATGCTGCTTTAAACAAAAGCCTCCAGCAAAAGCCACAACATGCATTAAGGAAGGGTGGAACACGGGTCCTTTGCTTTTGCATCTGCACATCTCGCCCATATCACAGGAGGCACTGGCTTTATACAACAAAAGGCAGATCGTAAAGGGAGGGAGGGAGGGAGGGAGGGAGAAAGGAAAAGAAAAAAGAAAAATTGCCACAAAGACTAGGAACGGCCACAAATATTTAAAGCAGATGTAATGAATAAATCCAAATAGATATGTGATTACCATGCATGCATGCATGCAGACATACACCGCCTTTGGAGGCACATCACAGTGATTTTGTTAAAAATTATAGAAACAAGCAACCTTTTCTGTAATTTCCTTTCTCTCTCTCTCTCCCCCTCTTGTTCTCTCTCTCTCCCTTTTCTGCATTTCTTCATTCTGCTGGTTGAGACTAACCTTTGCTGAGGCCAACCTTGGCAGCAGGGAAACATTAGCCCAGCAATTCATCAGAAAGCCTGTATCTGCTAAAATGCAGCATTATCTCCATATTCAAACCCTTACGAAGCAAAGAGAAGTGTGTTTACAGAGGCAGTTCCTCTGGCTTCATAATCATAAGCATGGCTTATTACTAGCAGGAAGTGGAATTTGCGTATAAATGCACGGAAGTAGCCGCAGAGCAACGTGGCAGCCCAAGGTTTGCCTTTTGCACCTGGCCGTTCCTTCTTGTTCTCTCCATAATGTTTCTGGTGCAAAATGAAAAACCTACTCTGCTCACTTTTAGGTCTTCCCTCATATGGCCGGGGTGGAAGTTAGACCAGCTCAGTAATAACCATTAAAGCAGCAAACCCGCCTGGTAGTGAACAAAGGTGGGAGAAGGTGACAGGAGGGTAGCTAATCGGGCCACTGAGAAACCGAATCTTTGGCACCCATACCGCAAGTGGGACCCACAACAAAATGTCACCATGTATCTTAAATGAAGTGCTCCCATTCTGGGCACCGGCCAACCATTCCCTGTAAACAGAGCATTCCACCCTTCCTCTTCGTCAGCTGTTCACTCTGCGTTCTCTCAGTACCAAATGTGCACAGTCCTCAATGAGTTGGGGTGGAAGATGCTCACCGGTTTCTCCTCTCCTCTCTCCTCTCCTCTCCCTCCCTCCCTCCCTTCTTTCAGGGGTCACATTTAAGGATGGGATTTTGTTAAGGTAGGATCTGGAGGAGGGAGATCTGTAATTCTTGAGCTACCCTCGAAAGCATTGCCGTGTTGTCACCTCTCATTTTGCCCATGGCCCGGTTGGCATTCATCGCTTGAGATCACTCCTAGGAGTAGTGCTTAGTTCACTTGGTTACACATTGCTTGCATGGTGGAGTTTATTGCTGGCTGAAGGTGCAATCCTATACAAGTTTAGACACGGAAAAGGCTTACCCTCCCCACACACGCCTGCTTCACATCCATCATTTTTAATGCACGCAGAGCTGCGTGTGGTCTTTGCTGCGTACCAGGGGTGCAGGGAGGGGGGCATCATATGCATAATTATCTAAATAGCCCCATCAGTGCATCTGGTGCTTTTCAGGTGACATTTCACTCACCTGAAAATTGACAGGTCCTTGCTCTGAAGAGCTGACAAGCAAGATTGAGAGCTCTATGAAACATCGTCCTTCCTCTCTCCCTTTTCCCATCAAGATCTAAATAAATCATTCTATGGAAGTAGATTGGGATCTATTTCTAGATCTCTGGGTGATTTACAGGAGATGGGCAAGGATTTCTCACTCTCATCTGCTTAAGGATAGCAGCAACAAAATATTCCTTTCCCATCTTGCCCTAAATTGTACTGCTGGAGTGAAGCAAACCTGGAATAATCCACCCCAGTCTACCCAGATACCACACTCAGCCTCTGGGACCTTCCTAACCTAACCCCTTAACAGGCTTGGAGGGTGGCAACTGGGGGACGCACCTTCGCTGTGCCCCCCTCCCATCTTTGGGACAACCTCCCTGCTGAGGCCCACCTGGCACCAAGTTTGCTATTTCCAGTGCCAGGTTATGACAGCCTTCTTTGCTGGGGCCTTTAAAGACCTCCCTGGTCATTCAGGGAACTGACCTGATTAGCCAAGTAGCTTTCTTTTATTCCTGACCAGGTCTTTTTAATTGCCTTTTAATGTTCTTTATTTCTATGTTAAATTAATTTGTAATTCTTGTTAATGCTTTTATCTGTTGTATTCCACTGTTTTAATAAATTGTTGGAAACCACACTAAGAACTTTGGTGATGGGCAGTATAGAAATGAAGATGGTGATGGTGATAGATAGATAGATAGATAGATAGATAGATAGATAGATAGATAGATTTTTGAGCTGAAGGACAGCTCAATTCTGGTATTTGAATCAAATTCCTAGGCACAGAATTAATTCCAACCATGTAGTTCTTGCAGTCATGGATCATGAGGTTCTGAAGAGAGGAGAGGAGTAGATCTTGTGATCAAGAAGTCTGAGCACCCCTTGAAGAAGTAGTTGAAACAATGTCTGTTGGATAGCTGCTTTTGCACTACTTTTGATGGTATTGCCTCAACCAAAAGGAGCTTTGCACATGATCTGAGAAAAGGTGTTATCCACTAATTCTGGGAAAGACAAAGTCATTCCTGCACTTACAGAGGCTATAAAGCTGTTTCTACTCAGCTTTTCTGGAGCCCCGAGGGGTGCATGGGAGAGAGCTTTCTGAAACTGATCCATGCTCTAGGGCATGCCGACTGACAAGCAAGCTGCCTTACATGGAGGCAAGCCATTGGCCCATCCACCCCCGTAGTGCCAAGACCAACCACCTCAGCTTCAGGCCAGAACCCTCCCTTAGCTCCACTGGGGGATGAAGCCGGTACGTTCCACATGCACTCTGACATGGAGCTCAGATGGGCCCATTGCTGTCAGCTGGTTTAATGGCCCTTCCTGCCCCCAGGGAGCTACAGATCTGTGAGGATGCTTGGCTGAGTTCTCTAGCTGAGCTTTCAGCACCTTCATCTAACTGCATTTCCCAGATTGGGAGCTATTGCACCCACGTCCCACTTGTGAATTTCCCACAGTTGGCTACTGTCCAAGCAGAATGCTGGACTAGCTAAATCAGCCTTCCCCAACCTGGTAGCCTTCAGAGGCATTTGGACCACAACTCCCAGAATTGTGGGGATTCTCCCAGAATCCAGCAAGGCCATTCCCTGGGAATTCTGGGTGTTGCAATCCAAACACGTCTGGAAGTCCCAAGGTTGGGGAAGGCTGAGCTAGACCCTTCATCTGATCCATCAGGGCTCTTCTTAGGCTCTTGAATTTTGGAGAAAGCCGTGAGAGTTAAACTATGGCAGAATTGCTGAACCTTTGCCCCGAAGACCTGCCCTGTGTGTTGTGAAGGTTTGGGACCATGTGCAGTTGAAGAGCCACTCCTTTGCACCTACAGAAACATTGATTCACATGAGTAGTCAGTTAAAAAACAAATGGAGGGAGAAAGCAGGGAAAGGAAATTCAGTGAACCAGTGATGCTTCGGCTTTGCTGCCTGAGGGCTGGGAGAGAACCAGAGTCTTGTTTGCCCCTTCAGCAGCTGCAGTTCTAGCCATGGGATCCCTCTTGATGCCCCCCCCCCCCCAGAGAGAAACTGTGAGTGCTGCTTATGGGCTTAGTGGGTCAAAAGTTTGGTGAATGCTGGGTTTCAGCTGGAAAGCCTTCTGGCCCACTGGAGGAACCCATGAAGCAAATGAGCTCCTGGACTTGGTGGAATGTTCTGCAACACTTTGGCAATAGAACAGAGCTTTCACCTCCTTTCTCTGAATACCGAGATGTCCAATGCAATCTTAACACAGCACAAAATGTCTCTTTCAAGTTTAAGCCCCAAGAAACTTCTCAATTTTAAATAGACTGTAATGATCCCCAGAGAATCAGTGACCATTTATTTTCATTTCCTAAGAGATACATTTTAAACTTGAGAAAATGCAAGGTTATATAAGGGTGTGAGTGCGCGCACACACACATGCACATGCGTATCTTCACATATATACACATAGGTTCACCAAGGCTGCAATCCTACGTAAACATGCTATAAGCCTGGGAAACTCAGTGGAGCTTCATGCCAGTATATTCAGAACAGAAACTCTTCACTAAGAATGGCTGAGCAGTTTGATGTGCACAGATATGGATGAAAACTAACCTGATTCACACTTCACAGACAAAGGTCTAGAATAACAATGTAATTGTTTCTCTGATTTCACCAGTGCCTAAATTTCATGATGCAGTTTTCAGCTCTCTCTCACACATACACTTTAAAATGTATTTTTAAGATAACATTACATTAGAAATGTGTATTCTGTGCTAAAGTATGTTTTGTGAGAAAGTGCATTGAAAATGACATATTTAAATGTGCATTTTCACACAGATTTGGGAAAGTATAAAACCAGATTAACGAACCCAAGTGAAATGGACATGGACCAGAAACACACCCATCTGTGTATTTCTGTTCTTTAACCAATACTCTAAACAGTACGTCTTAAAAGCTAAAATTGTGGAAGAATGTGATTTGTAGAAATTTGCAAACCCAGATTGGATGTCTCTACATTTGCACTGTAGTAACTGTGCCTTTCTTGGCACAGAAAGCTTTGAATATTTGAAGATGCTTCAGAAACTCTCTTGAAAAGGACACTGTGAAAGGCAGCGGCTGGGACAGTGAATAAAACATCTCTTTGCCCTAAAGCAGCAGCACCTTTTGTATAAAGGCAAAGAAGTTAGAAAGAGTGTTTGATGAAGGTGATCCCTTCAGACATTTGATAGCAGTTTTCTTTCAAATCTGGCAGCCTATTGTACACTTTCCCTGTCAATTGAGGCAAAATTACGCATCGGCCCACAATGCGGGAGATTTCACCCGACGGAGGTTGCCATCTTTTAACCCTGAGGTTTATGGGCAGGCCTGCCATACTGCATGTTAGCAGGAAAAACAAAAAGGATATACGGGGCCCTATTGCAGCCTCAGTGATCATCATGGGCATCTATCTAGCCCCATGAAAATAATTCTTACAATTGTTAAACATGAAGGAAGCATCTTGTACCTGGCAACGCAACGCCATGCTCGGCTGAAGGAGGTCATGTTGTGCTCTGCATTGGATCAATCCTGGAAGAGTCTCTAAACCTCCTTTCAACATTCCGAATTTCTCACCTGCTGTTTGTCTTTCATAAGAAGCAAAAACAAAAAGCACCCTGTAGTCTGTTCAGGAGGGGCTTGCTTCTTCTGATAAAAACGGTACAGAGCCAAAGATGGAGGCAAATGTTTTTGACATGTTACTAGGCATAGCACCTAAAACATCAGCAAGGACAAACAAACCAAAGGCAAGCATAAGAAGGCTGGGCAGTGTGTGTGTGTGTGTGTGTGTGTGTGTGTGTCGCTAAATATGGTCTGTCCAAACGGGCTGCCCAGAGCTCTCTCCTGCCCTTGCTGTGCTGGTAAACTTTTGTCTGGCTAATACGTGCCTCTCCCTTGGTTGAGTTAGAAAGTGCAGCCTTTGCGACTGTTTCCTGAAAAGAATAGCTGGACCTCTGCCCCTAACCGAGAGCAGATCTTAAACTGTTCTGTGCCTCACATGACGCAGCTGTCTCTTCTTCTCGCGCAGCACGCCAAGCACCCGGGCCATTTCATCCGATCTCTGCATCAAAGGCTGTTCTGACAGAAATAAATGTGGACAGTGAAAGTCCAATATACAAAGGAGAGGCAAACCAGCTTCATACTCTCAAACACATATCTCACATCTGAATGTTGCACCAACGATAAAGCCGGGTTGCCATAGTTATCATCGGTTTCATTCTGAGCGTATGCCGTTTCAGTTCTCAAACAGTCATCTTAAGCAGGGACTCCCAAAGGTCTCACAGTGGCTTTAGGAGCCTGTTGAAGGACAACTTGGCCTCAATGCATTTCCCAAAAGTGGAGCCATGAAATCAGTTTGCTGTCTGGTCACATGATACGGTCAGCCAACCCAAATCCGATTCAGTTGCTCGGCTGTTTGGCCGGTCTCCTGCTGCCATTTTGTCCTGGAAACCTCCACAACTTGCTTCCCCTGCACATGTCAGTGGTTCTCCTGCCAGAATTCAGATCTTTTAAAAACCTGTAGCAGAAGAATTCTGCTTTTCCCTAATTGCTGTTATATTAGTGAAATTCTTCTGTCTGCTGCTTTTTGTAAACATTTTGAAGTACATTTAGCTCTTCCAGGAACTGGTTACATTTTAATTTATCTTACGATTGAATGCACTTTTGTGAGATTCCTTGAGGGTCCTCATGGGACCTTAAAGTCAGGATGTACTTTTAAAGAATAAACAAACACATACATTCAGTTCAGCACCTTCTCATTTCCTCACTTCTGTGTTTGTGTCCATATTGAGTATCTCTCTCTCTCGCTCGCTCGCTCGCTCGCTCTCTCTCTCTCACACACACACACACAATTAAAATGCTCTCCACTGTTGCATAATACACAAACATTGTTTCTTGGTGTGAGCGTGTGTTTCATGTGAAATTTGTTCTGCATTTTCTCTGTTTCAAAACTGACTTTTGCAGCATAGCAAAAAAATATCCTACCTAGAATATCCAATCCTCTCCTTTTTCAGTCAACATGTAAGGGTGGGTGTGTTTGCTGTTGACAGCATTCTCTTCACTTCACAATCCCTTGGGTCCAGAGCCCACAGGAAGGAAGAGGAGAAAAAGCAGATCAGGAGATATGTCATATTAGTCTTTCCTTAAATGTGAAGAGAAGAATCTTGAAAACATAACTCCTATCAACTAACTTTTTGAAGGGCCAAAACAAGCAAACAAATGCTTAAATCGTTGTCTTGTTTCCTAGTTTTTCAGTTTCATTTGTCTTCCTTGAGTTCAGAGTTCTTCAAGTCAGTGCAATATCTCCCCTCAGAACCACTTAGTGCTGGCAGTGGAAAATCCTAACTGACCACAAAGCTTCCGCTTGCTGGTAGAAATATAATAATAGAATGTAAATAACTGACCATTTGTCAGCCTTCGATGCAACACCAGAATCGGCACCCTGGAGTTAGCTGTCTCATCCTGACTCAGGGGGCTTCAGCTTCCTCCCCCAAATGTTCAGTCATCTTTGTGGAGAAATCATGTGAAGCAGCAACATTAGAGACGTGTGTGTTTTACAGCTATACTGCTAGGAAATGTTTGTTTCATCCACGTTTTTAAGTGAACCAACCTCAGCAGCAGCTCCTGGAGTCTTATGTCAATGAAAGCACTGTTACACCACAGACGGCAAACTATTCTGAGCTCAGTGAGGCAGCTCCTAACTCAAAAATGGTGTGCAAGAATCCGCTAATTGCATGCATCATGCACTGCATTAGGGAAAGTTGCATAAAAGCATAAATTCGGATCTTAATGCTGTTAAAAATAATGTTCAGATTGACATGGAAATTGGACAGAACATACTGCTGAGTATAAATAAAATGGGCATGGACAATATACAGACGGATTCATCTTGCTCTTATATAACCCCACTGTCTCCTGTTGAAAGCCGAAGAAAGAATGTGAGTCTATCAACTTTTACCATGCACAACGCATAAATAATAATGCCTACTCTAGTGAGTGAATACATTGATTTGTACATAAACTGCATTTAAGATGTGTTCCATAAATATTTGGTGCTAAGATACTGCCTTGGGTAATCTAAAAAAATTGTCATTCATATTCATATCACACCGGTAGGAATTCCTGTGGGCACTGTTAAAAAGAAGATGTTTTATGGAAATGTTATCCTTTCATGTACCTTATCTGATATGCACTTTCAAAGGATGGAAATGGAATTCTAATTTGGGGGATTTAGGGTGGGATCCTAAGGTGCAATCCTATGCATGTTTAGGCAGAAAGCATTCCTACAGCAAGCTGCTTTCCCCAGCCAGCCGGAGCTGTGGGACTTTTTTCTGTCTAAACATGCACAGGATTGGATTCTTATTCTTAAAAAGAAAGCTGCTTTTTAACTACTGCTGGTCTGTGTTAAACATGTTACCATTGCACACACCCCTCCCAGGCCAAATAGATTCCAGGCCTCACCATCAACTAAAAGAAACTAGAAAGAAATCCGTTACTTATTTCCAGCCTGCTCACAAAGTTAAACCCAACCCAAACCGAACCATCGCTGCAGAATGAGAATTTTATTATACCTTAGCGCCATCTTCTGCCCAATCCTAGAATTTAACTTTCCCTCCCCCCTTTGAACAGACTGTAGGAATATGCACACAACAAGAAAATCTCTATGCTTGCATTTTAGTGAATTGTGGGGTAATGAGAAAATCAAACTGGATTATTGTGTGTGTGTGTGTGTGTGTGTGTCTTTATACACTTTTCCTCCTCACAGGTGGAATGGCTTAGAAAGTGGCGGTCATATACACTTTTTTAAAAAAGGGAACAAAACAGAAAATCACGCACAGAATCCCTATGAAACGAAGTAAGGTAAATGAGCATTGATTGTCCTTGACCATCTTTGCCTTCCTACGTAGGAGCAAAACCTTGATTTGCTTCAACTATTGAGCAGTGTAAAGATGAGGAAGAAGAAGATGGTTTCCTGGCTACAACATGAAATTATTCAGGACCTTTTCACACATTACACAAAAGCAAACCTCTAAGGTTGGGCTTTTCTAGACAAGGCAATTCTCATGTGCTCATCATTCCCTACTCACCACTGCTTACAGGTTCTTTGACAACGTGACTTCCAATTTTAGGGGCCATTCAGCATTTCATTCTTAAGGCAAAAGGGAACACTGTTTCTACTTGTGTATTTGCAGTTTTCTGCTATATCACAGTGCCCCCTAGAGCTTAGGTGGTGAAAAAACAGAAAAGAAAACCTTCCTTTAGCCCTTTGGGACTCAATTCTGCCACAAAAATGCAAAGCAGATGAAGCAGATGAACAGCAACTTGTATCTCGAAGTCGGGCAGAGGGTAGGAGGTGTGTCTCTAATCCACATATATGAACGGTCAGAATTCAGGCTTGTGGAATCTACTTTGTTTCTGGCCAGAACTGCAAGGTCTACCAGCTGTTGCAAAAGACATACACTTAAGATACTCCTAGGTTCATTTAGACTGAAAATGTTATACAACTCCAAACATTTAGAGCTCACAGTCCTTTCAGAACAACCCAAACAAGAAGTTAGGATAAAATTTAGGGCTGGAAGGGGTCATGCTGTGGGTCTTGTAACTAAACAGCTGGGAGGCAGAAATCCTTGCTGATCTACTGCACATCTGGGGATCTCCCAGGAGATCCAAGTCATTCCACTGTGTACTGAAATGATTTTGGACAATTTAAAGCTGGGAAATCTGCAGATACTGCCAAGCCTTGTGCAGAATCCACTGCCTGCCTGCCTGCCTTCAATTTCTATAGTACCCATTAAGAAATCACCCACCTCTCCTGTTACTGCAGCCTCTAATTTTAAAGAATCTAATATTATAGTATATCTTCATACAAGCGTGACTCTACTGAGCAAGTTAATGGTTGGAAAAAGCCAGGACAGACAGGTAAAGGTGCTGGATGCCAGATAGCATCAGTGCACACTGTAGAAATGGTTTTAATTTATAAAGCCCTACATGGCTTGGGACCACAACACCTGATGGAGCACTCTCACAACTGTTATCTGCAAGAGATGAGTCCTGCCTCGGATGGCCACCTCTGAGGGAGGCTGGGCTGGTGGCAACAAGATGAAGGGGCCTTTTCGTGTTGTTTCACACACACCCTGCCCCCAGTTTTGAAACATGCTCCCTACTGATGCCCACCTGACACCAACTTTACTATCTTTTTGGCACCAAGTTAACACTGTCTCCTATCTCAGGGTATTTAACTGGTTTACTGGTGTTTTTAAACAGATCCTAAGATCCTAAGTTAAGAATGTCTTCTATCACAGGGCATTTGGTTAATTTACTTGGTGCTTAAACAGATCCTAAGATCTACCTTATTTAAGCTATTATAGTAATTTAATCTCATTTTTGACTGGGCAACCTCCCAAATGGACAGAGGGAACACTGTGGACATAATCTACTTCGACTTTAGCGACATTTCCACACAGGGCCCCACAACATCCTGATAAGCAAACTAGCAAAAAGTGGACTGGATAGACACAGTGTTAGGTGGATCCAAAACTGGCTGCTACATTGGGCACAAAGAGAGCTCATCAACAGCACCTTCTCAGACTGGAGGGAGGAAACTAGTGGGTGCCACAGGGTTCAGTCCTAGACACGGTGCTCTTCAACATCTTTATTAATTACTGAGAAGAGGATGTACAAGGAGCAATAATCAGATTTGCAGATGACACAAAACTGGGTGGAATAGCAAGCACCCAGAAGACAGAATGCAGATGCAGTGTGATCTCGATAAACTTGAACACTGGGCTGAAAACAACAGAATGAGATGCCAAGTCTTCCACCTAGGAAGAAGCCAAATGTACCAGATACAAGATGGGGAATAAGTGGCTTGACAGAACTGAAAAGAAAAAAGATCTTGGAGTTCTTGTGGACAACAGGCTAAATATGAGCCAACAATGTGATGCAGCCAGAAGAAGGGCAAATACTATTTTGGGACATATTGATAGAAGTATTATTTACAAATCATGAGAAGTAATTGTTCCCCTATACTCTTCACCAGTCAGACCTCATCTGGAATATTGTGTCCAGTTCTGGGCACCAATATTTAAGAAAGATGCAGAAAAATTAGAAAGGATCCAGAGGAGGGCAACAAAATAATCCAAGGTTTATCAACACTGTCCTGTAAGAAGAGACTGAATATGTTTGGCCCAGAGAAGAGAAGACTGAGGAGGGACATGATATCCCTCTAGAAGTACCTCAAAGGCTAAAGAGGAAGGTCAAGATCTCTTCTCGCTGATGCCAGAGTGTAGGACATGGAATAATCAATTCAGGTTGTGACAATGCAGATTCAGGCTAGACATCAGGAAAAGCTTCACTGTCAGAGCAACACGACAGTGGAACCAGCTAGAGAAGTGGTGGGCTCTCCCATACTAGAGACAGTCAAGAAGGCATCCTCCTGAGCCCACATTACCAGAACGTGTGATTTGGAATCAGATCCACCAATCATCCAGTTGAATGCTTAGCAGCAGCTTCACACACCCCAATGGGAATTCAAGTTCACCTCAAGGGCTGACACCATCCAGCTCAGGCCAAAGGAAGGAACTGAAGGAAGACCATCAAAACCACCTCAGGAAGCCCCTTGCACTGATCTATTGGAACAGGTTAGGGGACCCTTCCTGAAGTTTCCCAGGAAACCTTGCCCATAGATCTCACTGACTGCAGATTGCTTTTTCTTCATCATAAACTACTGACAGAGATACAGTCAATGTGTCTCTGCCTATATCAGTTGACTGAGTCATCGTACTCATGGCAAGCAACACAAACACTTCTGCCATTCTTCACAGGTGGGCATTGTCCATTTCATTTGTGCATCAGCCTTCAGAAGAAAGTTGGCCTATCATCAGCTCTTTTTGCTAAACAAAAGCCATTCTTTTCTCCCGACACTCCCTTTTACTACACTCCTAAGATAATTCACCTTGCGAAGTGTTGATTCTCATCAAATAAAATTGTAAGTCATTTTGTAGCTGCTTTTGGCTCTAGAAGGAGTCGGAGGGAGAGGGGGAGAGAAGAGGCCGCACCTGCTGGATGCTGTCACCAGGCTACCGTTCCTCATGATGTGAAGGCAGGCGCACAATATCGTATTAGACTTTTCATAAGCAAGAGGCTCCGCAAATGTGCTCCCCACCCAATCCACACCTTCATTATGCTTCCTCTGCAGCACACTCTGAATTTTTCCTCACCAGACTGTTGAGATTTTCTATGTGGTAAGGAGGAACCAAGCAAATGAGAAAGGAGGGGGACAAGGACAGAAGTCTACAGAATGTAACACTGTTTAAAGGAATAAAACAAGAAAGTATGAACCCTTCCAGAGAGCACAGCTGTTTGAAATGCAAAGCAGCTGGAAATCTTCAAGGCAACCAAATTTTAAGCAAGTGAATTTTCATATTTCTAAAAGACCTTTGGCAGTCACAGACGAAATCGTATTGAGTGTGCTGAGAAAGAGAGAACTAAACTAGCATTACCTTTCGGCTGATGAAGCAAATACGGTGACCGTGCATACTGAGACCGTGCTGTTAAGAACCAGAGTAATGCACAAAGCGTTTGCCTTCTGTTCTGTGTTATGGAAGACACCAAAAATAAAGTGGCTGCCAACAAACCAAACCCATGCGCTTGTCATTCTTAGCCTCACTGACTTAAACTCGCTCGTGTGAATGCATCAGCTATACCTGCAGGAATGAGTAACACTCCTAGCCCTACTTTGCACTGATGTGACTCCAGAAGATGCTACGCGTTCCTTAACCATTGGGTCAGACTGTAGCTCAGCAGCAGAGCCTATTCTCTGCAGGCAGAAGTTCCCATGGTCCATCTCAAGGCCTCAAGCAATTCAGGTTTCTATTGCTAGGAAACAGCACCTTGAATTGGATTCAGAAGGAAACTGGAAGCCAGTGAAACCCAGACCAGTGTACTGGCCTGACCACCATATTTTAATTATCCTTGTTTCCTTGACACGGTTTAAAGACAGTGTAGTGTGTTACAATAGTGAAGAGGAGAGCTGATCAAGGCATAGATCACTCTGACCAGGTGCGTTTCCCCCAGAAAGGCATGCAGCAGATCTATCAGCTGAAGGTGTGTGGAGGTACTCTTGGCCATCAATGCCAGCTGGTCTTCAAGAGCACTGCTGGTTTTCCGTGCATCCCCCACAGTGCAAACCTGATCTTATGGAGTTCTCCCCATTCAGGGTAGGCTGTTCTCCCATTCCCAGTCAGGTTATCTACCAAACAACAAGATCATAAACTCAGCCAAGCTGAGCTTCAGTTTTTTCAACCAAACCACTCTCTCCTTGCATGAGGCAAAGATTTAAGACTTCTACAGCCTGCTTGGCACCAACTCAAAAACAGGTCATTGAGTATCCCCAAAATAGCAATGTGACCCAATTCCCAAACATTAGCTTGCCTTCCCAAAGGATTTGGGAGATGTTGAGAAAGTGGAGGAAGAGATGACTACTTCCCTTCTCCAAGTTCCTGGTTCATCCATTGAAGCTAAATGGTGGGACATTTGGGACAGGGTGTTTCACAGGCAGTTCACGACCACAAGATGCACCACAACCAACATGGGTGGCTTTTACGAGTAGATGGGAGTAGACACGGCTGCTGAGGACTCCTGTGGGAGTCACTACAGCCAAATATGACTTCCAGGATCAAGTGCAGCAACTGCATACTGCCTGTTTGGGAACATGAACGGAGGGTCCTGTTGCACTCGAGACGTTCCGGTGGGCTTCTTCTATTTAACGGCAGGAGCAGAGTGCTAGACGAAATGGGTCCTTGCCCTGAAATTCTTATGGACTTAGATGTTCTTGTTGTGGCAGTTTACTGAGATGTCATAGTTACATGATTCACCAGATGGGACAGTGGCCAGCACCTCCTGCCAGGACAGAGACCATCCCGTTAGCCGCTGGACTCCATGTACAGCCAGCTTCATATGAAGTAATTGTCCTACGCTGAAGTATATATGCAACTATGTTCAACACGGGGCACCTACATTGGATTTTGTCCCTTACTCTGGAAGCATCTATTCTTCCTCTTTCAAGCCTAATTGCTACTACTACTGCTACGATCATCATCATCATGATGATTATTTAGCAGCACTATTAGCATCTCTACCCTTTTCTTTCTTGCTGAATAAACCCAAAGGCTACTGGAGTGACCCCACCATTTCTTGGACTGAATTTAAGCTAAAGGGATATTTACTCCAAGGGCAGCCACTGCAAACAGACTGACAATCTCATGGCTTTGTCTCACATCATTTTTCCCCAGGCTTTGCTTGAAACATAGCCCAGACTCAGTTGTAAAACTGATCAAAAGGCCTCCCCATGAATCTGAAGGAAACGTGCCAACTTCCAAGTCTATAGGGAAACAAACTTCCAGAATGGGCCAACAGTTTTCCATAGGCCATCGCCAGTTGCATGCATCATTTTGCTCACTTTCTCCCCTAGGATCATTAATTGTATCCTGGTATAAACAGCACTAGGGGAGGGGGTGTTGTACCTTTAAAAATTCCTTGCATCATTTCTTGCTGAGCTTCTACTGCAAATATCAGATCAAGACCTCTGTGAAATTAAATCTCTGGGCTTCAGGGAGAGGATTGAAGAGGCATTAAGGAAGTCTTCTCCCGTCTTTGACCCAGTTGCCAATGTACTTGCTATGTCTGGACCAGACTGCTGAAACTCTCCCTGAATGGAGCTCCCACTAAACATGGCTCTAATACTGAGCTCCTTGGGGTCAACATCAAGAGCAAGAATGGCTGGGCACCTGCTAAAGGCCAACACCCTAGAACAGGGTGGACTGGAATAAACCTGGGACTGGAAGAGTGGACTGGAGTTTCTCCTCCTCTTCACGATGGCAACCTGCTTGTTCACCTGCCTTTTGTTCTTGCCTGAACAACTATGGTGATGAGAACCATCAGCTGAAAGGATTCCCCATGCCCTCTTGACAGCGAAAAGATTGGTATCAAGACATTTGAATGATAACTGTTCATCTGAAACTTTCCAGTACTTTCAACATTTGAATGCATGGTATTTAGGCACCATCTGCAAATGGATACTTATTTGGATCTTTGGTCTGCTATTGTTCAAATTTATGTACGTCCTAGAAAGCTGTATTTTCATTGCATTTGTATGCATGGAGTGAGATTGAAACACTCAAATGTACATAGTTCCATCATGACAAATGATGAGCTTAGATATTTTTGAGCTTCCTTATGTAATGTTCTTGCTCTCTTCCTTGGTTGCCCATTTGTTGCCAAAATGACAAATGTTAGGCTGTTTGCACATCATGAGAAAGCAAGATGCTGCTGGAGAAAACCAGAATGCTAGGGAAAGGGAAAGGCCAAAGAAGAGAGCACTCAAATATGAGGCGGATTGATTCACAGAGAAAGCTGCAGCCTTGTGTTAGCAACAGCTGAGCAGGGCTTTGAAGGGCGAGGCATTTGGTGGTCATTCACTCCTACAGTCACCATAAGTCAGAGACAGCTTGGAAGCATGCAAGAAGTTGGATGGAGAAAGCAGATAGGGAGATATTTTTCTCCCTCTCTCAACATACTAGAACCCAAAGTCCTCCCATGAAGGTCATTAATGTGAGGAAAAGTCTGTTTTCACACAGTGCAATTTGCTGGGAGAATTGAACAAATTCAGGGAGGATGAATCTATTATGGACTCTTTTGTTCTTATATATAGGGTGGGGGGGGGGCAGGCAGAAGCCATGTCACCACTTTAGCTCATCAAAGGAAAGGTGGGATATTAATGTAACCAGCAAGAACATATTGCAATGCCAGGGTGGCCATGTCTGCATTGCCCCAAAGATGAAATTCAAAAACGGGGCCAGTTGGGTGATTTTGGAAAAGGCAAAATCATGAGTCTGACTATTGTTCAAAAGGGACCTCACTAAGGTGGAGAAGGGCATCCAAGTGCCTGGTTAGCCTGTGAGGTCCATTGTGCCACTGATGGGAAACTCCGAGACCCCTGCTCCACGTGCCTCGTGGTTCTTTGGCTCTAAACCAACTCTGACTGATCACCTGCAAATAGAAGGCTGCCCTCTCTGAGCCCTGCCAAATTGTGGGGTGGGCTCTGCAGAGGGCATGTACCTGCATATTACAAAAAGGACAATTACTGCTAGATGCCTGATCACTAACCGATGAAGGCAAAGGCCAACCCAAGGGCTGCACCCGGGCAATTCTGCTGAGTTATGGCAAAAAATACACACTCAGACATCCTCAAAAAATGGCTCATAGCTGGACCGTGGCTGTGGGAAAGGTTGACATAGAATACAAGGAGATGCCTACTTTCTTCTTCATAGCAACACAGGAGTGTTTCATTCCTATACAAATGCGGTGTCTGTTCCCCTTTGTATCATAAAGCATTTGACAAAACCATGCATGGAAAAAGATGAGGTCTCAGAGTTACTTTAAAAGGAGGAGGAAATCTAGCTCCAGGGAAGGACAAATCCCCTTTCCTGGGAAATCCGAGGCAAGGCCATTCGTGAAGGGAAAGGAGGAATGCCAGCTCAGACGTGAGAAACAGCAAGAACTAAAGTTATCGTTATCGTTGTTATTTAAAAGAAGACTTCTCATCGTCTCTGTGATGAGGGGCTCAGTTAGAAGCACTGCCAGGAACCAGAAAAATGTGACTGAAGTAGCAGAGAGCTGGGATGCACCTTTCTTGGGTAAAAGGATACTGCACAACGGCCATCCCTCTCCGGCTGGACAAAGTGTTCCGAAAAGAGTCTCTTTGAGCCATGAGGTGGCGTGAACCCCCTGGGGCGGCTTAAAGCCCCGCCAATGCCTCTGGGGGCCTTAATGTTTGTGTTTACACTTGGAGTGCTCTTCTCTTTCAGCCCCCTCTTGTGAAGGCCCAGTACATATTCCCCAAGCTGCTTTCTGGGAGACTCTGGGATTCCACAAGATTCCTCTCTCTCACCCTTCCCCAAACACACACATGCACACTACCTTTGTCGTGACCATGAATAGCATCAAGATGACCATGAGAATCCCAAGGTGCTGTATATTATCTTTAAAGTGTTGGACTTTACAGTGCTGGACTGGGGACACCCAAGATTTGCCACAAATCTCACTGGGTGATTTTGGGCCTGTCCCTCGCTTTCAGCCTAGTCTACCTCACAGGGTTGTTGTGAGGATACAACTGTGAGGAGGAGTGTTGGCATATCCTGGAAGTTGCCTTGAGTTCCATGAAGTAAGAAAAGGTATGATAGAAACATAATAAAATGTTTAAGAAGCCTTAGCATGGTACAAAGTCACTGTGACTACACCAATCCAATAAGTTGTGAAGCATAATATTACCAGCAAACAACCCTGTTGCTTAAAATACCCAGGAAAATAAAAACTCCTTGGCTTTGTTTTTTAAAAGGATTGATAAAGAATGGTTTTAATGGCTATTCAGACAGCCAAAAGTCCTACAACGTTCAGCCAGCTGAGGAGGGAATGCTGGGAGATGTAAGACTTTTTTCTCTTTAAACAAGCATGGATTTCACCCTTAAGAGAGCCAGACAAAGGGGCTGATGAAGGCTGGCTTTTCCACTCCCATCTTCCCCTGACTGCCCTCCAGCCCCATAGAAATGCTAAGCAGAGAGTCTGAAGGCCCCACTGCCTGGGCGAGCTACGGCTTGGGGGAACCACCACTCCCCACCACTCACATCTAGTGGAAGCAACCACTTTGGGCAGCGCTTGCGGTTTCGTGGAAGACAGTCCCTGGATCCAGCCCACAGTCAGCAGACTGGAAGACCAGCCGCACGTGTAGTCCACCGGTCCAAACAGGGACGGAGGGTGACACAGGGCCGTTTCATTGAGGCGGGCTGTGCTGTCGCTACGTTCAGTGGGGCCAGGGGAGTCTGGGCGGGTGAGACAAGGGATGTGCGAGGAATGTGTTGGAACCGCTGGGCTCACTCGGCTTGGCTCCACTTCCCTGGGGCGGATGTCCTGGGGAGCGCACCTCATGTCCATATGGCACCTGCCAGGAACTGAGCACCACATGACTGCAGCACAGGTTGGTAGGGAGCACGTGTGGTGAGGCCCACACGTGATTTGCACCCGGTTTCCGCTGCACATGGCCCTGAAGCAGATTTCTGGTTGACCGTCCAGGGCTTCACAGGTATTTGCAGGCTTCCTCTCAGCTCAGCTCACATTCTAAGTTGAGGCCAAGCACAAACTGAAGACAGCCAAATTCCAGGTAAGATCAGCACAGCCCTAAAAGGCTAGAAGATGCATGGAGAGGAGAGATGGGGTTCTTGGCAGCCATGTTTTGAACTTAATGGAGAGGCAGTGTGGCATAGTGGTTGGAGCGGAACTTGGGAAGTCTGGGTTTATTTTAAGAGAATGGACAGAGGGAGGGGAGAAGCTGCCTCTTTCTTTACATCTTCAAAATACCTATAAATAATTAGTGAACAAAGCCCCTCCTTCTGCCTCTATTTTGAGGACCTAATTTAGGTACTTTATCAAAATGATTTAAAATGCCTCTCTCATGAGGAAGCTGTATTTCAGAGCATTTATTTATTGGACTCCTCCAAAAGTGCGTGTTTTAATGCATGTCCTGACTTTTTGCCAAAGCTGTCTGTCGAAATGTTCGAGACTGGAGCAGCTCTTTCCTGGGGAGGCATATTTATGAGAGTTTTCATATTAATACAGACCAATTCATCAAAATAAATCTTTCCCAAAGGCATATAAATCTCTCTCTCCCTGCCCCCCAACAGCAGAATTCCCCCATCCAATGCAATACTCGGGACTGCATCCTTACCCAAGCAAACTTTTGCCAAAAAACAGAACTAGTTTCAAGAACTAAGGAAAACAGTTTTTAAAACTGTTGCATGGCTTTTTCCTGTGACTGCTCTCGTGAACTAATGTGGTGACAAGGAGTGGCTCTGTTTCTGCCATTCACTTATAAAATATTCCAAGAATTATTTTTTAAAATGGGCATTCATGTCCAAGATTAATGGTTCCCCATATACACCTTTGGCAACACCCACGGCCCATCTGACTGTTCAGCAGGGTGAGTCAGAGTGAGGCCATCTCAGGTGAAAGATGCTGGAAGGCAGAAAGCCATGGCAGGATGGTTAGGGGACAAGTGGCTGGAGAGCAGCACTTGTGAAAGGGACCTCGGGGTGCTGGTTGACTGCAGGCTGAACATTAGCCGGCAGTGTGATGTGGTGGCCAAGAGGGTGAACGCCACCCTTGGTTGCACAGCCAGAAGTGTAGCTTCTAGATTGAGAGAGGAATTACTGCCACTCTGTACAACTCTGGTGCGCCCACAGCTGGAGTATTGTGCTCAGTTCTGGCCCCCTCATTACAGGACGGATATAGCCAGGTTAGAGTCAGTGCAGTGCGGGGCCACAAGGTTGGTGGCCGGTTTGCAGGGAAGCCATATGAGGAGAGACTGAGGGAGCTGGGTCTTTTCAGTCTGGAGAGGAAGAGACTCTGAGGGGACCTGTTAGTGACATAAAGGTACGTGAGGGGGTGCCACGCAGAGGTGGCTCATGACCTTTTTTTCCCTTCAGTGGAGGGCAGGACATGTTCCAATGGAGGAAAGCTCAGGGAACCAAGATTCAAGGTGGGTGCCAGGAAGTACTTCCTGATGGTTAAGACCCCTAGGATGTGGAATGGGCTTCCATGGTTGAAGCCCCATCAGTGAAGGTGGATATGCACATGGTAGGCATGTCATGAGCAGAGCCAGCTGGAGCTGGAGGTTAGACTAGATTGCCCAGGAGGTCCCTTCAGACTCACTCTGTTTCAATGTTTCTACGATGTTGGAAGATGCAGCTGGGGTTGCCACTGGTCCCCTCAGCAAGGGGAGATGCTCAGAGGTGTCAGATCATTTTCACCAGCCGTTCTGGGGGGCCTCTGTGCATGGAATGGAAAGGGACACCACCCTCTTGCCTGCATCAGGTGGCAACCTATGTTGCTCTGGCCCTAGGCAGGAAGTTTAGGATAAAAGACTGTGATTTGGAGTGTAGTTCTGTGCTTGCCAACTCAGAATTAAATCCCACAGGGCACAGTGAGAATTACTTTAAGGGAAGTGCATATAGGATCACAACTTCCTATTGTGTGTTCACCATGTGCAATCCTGAGCAGTTCCAGTTTCAGCAGGCCAACGATGTGCCACACATGTTGGACGTCCACATGGAGGGCATGTCGTGAGCGGAGCCGGCTGGTGCCGGAGGTCAGACTAGATGGCCCGGGAGACCCCTTCTGACTCGCTGTGTTTCTATGTTTCTATGTTTGCTGTACGAATGTGAGGAAGTGCTGTAATGAGGGGGCAGTGGGGGCATTTCTAGCATCAGCTACATTATTTAGGGGGGGTGCCGTAAACCCATGTCCAAAATGGCAAACTGCAGCCTCAAGTAAAATACATAAAATGCATCCATATTTCCAGATAACTAACTAACTGTTGCAAGCAAGAATAGAATTCAAATAATCATACAACTGGGGTGAAGATCTCACGATGTGCAAACACCAAAATTAAAGAACCCATGAGTGTCAAAAGTGAAATATAACACAATTTCAATTTGAAGAATAACGCTTTAATAAAGAGTGGTGTGGTGGCAAGACTTTTCTGCTGGGGATCGAGGAGATATGGGTTCTTGTCCCCACTAAGCCATGAAGCCCTGTGGTGACTTTGGGCTCATCCCTCGCTCTCAGCCTGCCTTTCAGGGTTGTTGTGTGCATAAATGATGTGGAAGAGGTCTCTGTAAGATGCTCTGGGCAACTTTCAAGGAGAAAAAGGGTGGGATACAAATACAGTGCAATAGGAGAAGGTAGCAATACTCTAAAGCTAAAAGATATTCCACCCGGAAACCATAAATGAGATCCTGCAATGGAATCCTAATTTCTGTTCTTCTCTCCTGCTTCTCCACCAATTGGCCCTTGTGTCCCTTTTGCTTTGCTTTCCTCCAATATGCATGTTAACTTAAGATTCGTGTAGTGGGGAGACCATTTCTAGGGTGGGGATGGGACAACCAGCCTGTTACATTAATAGGCGCAGTCCATTCCAAATGTGCTGCTTCCAGTCAGATTCTGCTTCAGATATTTTGGTACTGGGACCCGGCACCAACACAATTCCCATCAGCAAATTAAAGGTAAAAATAAAAGCCAGGCCTTTTAATTATTGCAGTGCGCAGACAGTAGGTGCCCACGAGAATGACAAAATATATTCCTGCATACTTTCAAAAGCAATCGAAGCATATTACGAAAAAGCGTAATCCATTCTCTCTTTCCTTAATAGTGGGGGCTAAATTATCCATTACATGTGAAGGAGGGCATAAAAGCCTTTTTGAACATCAAGTGAGGGATCAAAGGAGGGGTGCTCCCTTGTCCGCGGGAACAAGCCACGCCTCACGAAGTCTGAGAACAGGGGAAGCAGTCTGCATTTTAACTACCTCTCGTGGCAGTATTCACAAGTCTCCTACTGAGGAAAGAGTCAGACATGACTAGCTACAAAGATCCTTGCCAGCATTTTTCTTCTTTATCCACTTTGCTTTTCTCTTATGGATGACATTTTCCTCAGCAGTTTCAGGTGATTTGCAGTCGGCTTTTTAAAAAATCTAATTCAGCTCCACTCATCTCCTTCCTCGAACAGCACCTTTCTTAAGCGCATTCCTCAGTGCTGCTAAATGTACTGACCCTTGCCCTCACTAATATGGCGCATGGGCACAAACCGGAGGCATCTCCAAGCTACAAAGGAGTTTTTGGCTGAGACTTGTGCTCCCTGTGCCCCAAGTTTCAGGGGAAGGGCCTGAGTCAAGGGTGCACCTGGCTGGCACCTGGCACAGGCCTATGGGGGGGGGCATTGGCAAGACTCCCTTGGACTGTGCTCCTCCTCCTCTCTACTGGATTCAGCTTGTTCACCTGGACCAGCCAACAATGCTGAGAAAGAGAAGCAGGAGATGGCCCGGCCTCCTTGGTCCCTGGACCTCTGCCTGTAGAGTAAGAATGTGGTGGCCATTAGGAGAAACAGGATGAGAAGTGACAGAAGTGGCTCACAGAGGAAGGAAGAGCTGTCTTGCCCGAAGGCTCTTGAAAACCTGGAGCTGTCACTGTTTGCAGGGGTTACTCTAGTAGCTTCCACTCATATTGCCTCCTCTAAGAAAGGGTAAGCAGATTTCGGGCTTATGGGATCTTTGCTTTTTCTTTTTTCCCCAAGAGCCCCAGCATGGCTCTGGTTGGCAGAGGGAGGGGTGTGAGGAGAAGGGTTCTTTTTTAAGTTGTTTCTGTTGTTATACAATTGGAAGTCAAAAGGAAATGCTGGGAGAGCTACTGTGAAACATCCACATATCTACCGGTAGATATTGATCTACCTTCTGCCCATGCCTGCTCGAAATGGTCTGAATTTATAACAGGTAGAGTTGGTTCTGTGACATTGACCTGCTCTTATCACCAGGACCAAATTTAGTTAGCTTGCAACTTGGTCATCATAGTTTTAGGGTCCTTCCATGGCATCAGAACTCCACCACATTTGCTTTGCATAAATGTATTTTTGTTTATTTTACATTGCACTGATTGATTAGATTTCTGCCCTGCCCAGTAGTCATAACTCTCTAGGTGGCTCGTGTATTTGACCTATATGTTAACTCCCACTTCCATATTTAACTATTCCCAACATAATTCCTGAAGGATCCCACTTCAAAGGCCAACTGGTGGAGAGGCAGCTTAGAAAACATGGAAAGACGTAAATAAATAGAACAGCAGCAAGGGCTTAGATGAGCACTAGGATACCCTCAGCAGACTGGGAATATTCACATACCAGTGTCAATAGGAGACAGACAATGCAGACAAAATCCATCAACTCCTGGATGGTACCATTCAAAGAGCCATCCTGAGTTGAAGCTGCTTCCCACTGGTTTTTCCAAGAATATTTTCAAAGCCATAGCCTTGTAAATAGTGAGATTGTTGCCTTTCCAGGGTGGCCCCATGCTTGCCTCTGTCCGTATTTGCCCTGAACAAGGAGCCTCGTCGCCTGAGGCTGGAGGCTGGTTTGTTATCGGGGACTGTGGGTGCTAAGGCCTTGCAGTCCCCTTCAAACATGGAGGGAATGGGGATTTTTTAAGATCTGTCCCTGTGATTGGAAGGCAGGACAATGCCTCTGGATTAGCCAGATTAATAAGAAGTGTGAGGGCCTGGCCTTCTTCCTTGGCCTGGTTCCACACGCTTTCCACTGCAGCAGGTGACCTCAGGTCAGTAGCTCCGGGTCAGAGAACCAAAGCGTTGGTACGGTTGCCCTTAGCCTGCCTTTGACTGCTTGGACGTGGTGGAAAAAAGTCCTTAATTGCAAAGCAGGTGAGCAAGCTAGAGTGAAACGTCGGGGCGGCAGTGAGAAGGAGGGGCCCTCAGCCATTTCCAGGGTGAAAACATTGAAAGCTCCAGTCTGATCATTTCTGACAACTCATCGTGGCTCTCTGCAATTGGAACCATTTGTGCAGCTTTATTAATGAAATGAAACCGACCCTTCAACAAAAACAGAAACCAAAGGTTGACACAAGAGCTGAAGGGCAAACTGAAACCGGATCTGCTTGGGGATCTCTTAAAGAAGACGGAGAGCTAATAAAATCCAGCCTTGTTTTCTCTCCCTCCCTCCCTCCCTCCCTCCCTCCCTCCCTCCCTGTCTCTCTCTCTCTCTCTCTCTCTCTCTCTCTCTCTCTCTCTCTCTGTGTCTTTTCTAACTTCTTTTGCCCATCATTCACACTAGATATGGAAGAGAATTTGTGGCCAGCAGCAGGACAGAAGGCTTCTTTACACAGCACACAGTTAAAAGCTATCACAACTTTCAGTGGTGGCCACTCATTTGGAAGGCTTTCAACAGAGATTAAAGAAATTCATGGAGGGTATCAGGTTGCCAACGGCCAGTAGGCATGATGGCCATCTATTGCCTCCCGTATCAGAAGGCCTTGCTTTGCCAGTTACTGGGACCATGAGGTGGCCAGCTTCCCATGGGCAGCTGGTTGGCCACTGTGAGGCATACAACACTGGACCAAATGGGCCACCCTTCTGATCCAGCATGCCTCTTCTTACCTCCGGCACTGAAAAGCAGTTGACTTCACCTGTTCCCATCCAAGTTTGGGAGATATTCTGGCCTCAGAAAGTGCTGGAGACTGCAGATTTTGGGGCCCTTATCCATTTCGCTCCATCTTTCTCTCATAGGCATCTTTCCCTCATGTGGCAGTTCCGATGGATTCCCTTATTTCACAGACTCAGTCAGTGGCATGTGGAATAACCCTAAGCCACCGCAGTAGCAACTGTTCTGTAAGATAGGTGGTGGTTGTTGTTGTTGTTATTGTGATTATTGTTGGTATTATTATTTCTATGGCTATTAGTGATGATGATGATGATGATGATGATGATGATGATGATGATGATGATGATACTGCTGCTCTTAACCCATTGTGTATTCTGAGAGCTGAGGGAACAGCAGCCCACCAAAGACTACCTCATGGCTGAGGTGAAATTCAGATAAGATGCTTTCTGACTCTGGGCCAACACGTTAACAATCCAAACCTATTTGTGTGTATCCGTACGTACGTCCCACAGCATTCACTGCAATTCACTCCCACTTAAGTGGAATGACATACTCCATTCACTCTAGTGTGCCTTCTGGCACACCCTTTGTGTGGCATTTGGTCAATACGTTAGTGTACTTCAGATCTTATAGGAGAGGGGGAAGCAACCTAGCCCGTCCCCCAGATGCAGGCCAGGGCTGATAAGAGTTGTCATCCCAAACATCTGGAGAGCCCCCCGTTCCCCGATCCTGCCATAGGAGATGTGAATATTGACGTGATTTCACGGTTCCTCTCAAAACTATTTACATTCCAGTGCAATAGTAGAACACAGCTAGAACTAGCATTATTACTAGATTGAAATCTGAAGTGTTCTCAGAAACTGCACCTTATAGTCTAGGGGGCTGTAAGCATATATTTGCCCAGGGACAGACCCCCTGGTGAGAGAGAGGGCTCCATAGCAAGCTCAGTGTTTCCTACATACGAGCTGCCCCCAATTATGGAGCACGTGTACCCAGGAATGTGCCATCCTCGCGCAGTCCTGACATGCTCAGTGAAGACCTCATCCACGGGACAGAGAAGCCTAACAGGTATTCTGTGTCCCTGCAGGACGAAGGCGTGTGGGGAGGGAAAGACCTAGGCCTGTCTGACTCCTCACATCTGCTTGTGGAAGGGGACTTTCTGAAGGCAGAGGCCTCCTGTATCCACTTGATTAAAAACCCCAACACTGAGGTTGTCCACACGTTTGAGAATTCTGATTTTCCCTACAGTGGGAGCTATGGTTAAGAATTCAGACTTTGAGTCTGAATTAACTGACATACTTGAAAACTCACTGCTCCTTTACTCTCAAAGGTGGGCTTCCAAGCTTGTATTAATTTAGCTTTCACACACACAAGGAGGGAAAGTCAGACAAGAGAAGGGGGGAAATATTTCATTCCCTGAGTTTTTCTCCCACCCTTCTGCCCCACTTCTTCTTTTTTTAAATTGCCTTCTGACTTCTAAAGAAGCAGGTGGAGAGGCGGCTAAACAGACCTCCGAGGTCAGTAAGGAGGAATTTCAGAGTCCAGTTAACTCATTAAGTTTAAGTGGAAAATAGGGGATGAAAGCTTCGTTTAGGAAGAATTAAGGAAATACCTAGGAATGGGTTTACAAAGTGAAATATTTTCTCTCCAAGCCAAAAGGTTAGCAGGTTGGTCTATGCCATCTGTGACTGATTAAACATGTTTGAGGGGACAGGTGGCTTTAGGAAATGGAATACTTACAGAGCTTTTAAAATATTTTCAGCACTTGGGCAGAGTTATTGGATTTGTTCCTGCAGACTCCCTTTCTGCAAGAGGGTGTCTTGAAAAAAGTACCTTCCCACAACACATTCCTATTTTTTCTCATGGTTATCTTGTGTGGAAAAGGATCACCATTAATATGGACCCAGGCTGGTTTCCTCTCTGCTTTTAATTTCATAGCATTAATGGAAGCCTTTCCGATTTACAAGCATTCAAATGAGCTTGGGTTTCTGTGATACAGCCTCCGGCCTCCAGAGCAGGTCATTTTTCTCAGAGCCATACGGTTCATAAGGACTTGTGGGCCAGTCCTTTACTTTTGGCCAGGGCAGGGATTTGTACAGATCCACGTTAGCAAAACTTTACATTAATTAATGTGCATCTGTGCAATTCAGTGCAAAAGCAGAGTAAAATTCTAGTGAAAAAAAAGAAGCTGATTCCATCAATGATGGGACAAAAGACCCCTGACAGAATAGATTTCACAGCATCCATAAAACATAGAAGGGGTTTATCAAAATCTTTATATGTCTGCTTGGAAGGAAGTCTAATAGAAACTTACTTCTGAGTAGAACTGGAGCATATTCACTCCCAGAACAGTCACTGTTTCAACACTGGCAAATTGGAGGGGGGTGCATTTTCTACCCTTCCAGATCCCCCTCAGGCTGTCCTCCTACCAGTTGCAGTGTCTAAACTCAATGGGGCAACAAAAAACCCATGGGGGGGGCTGCATGCAATTTCCCCCCACTGATCATGGGCTGGAACCATCACCAGGCAATCTTAGAATATTTGCTGAATGTTCATAGACTGCTAAGATAACAGCATCTAACTTCGGATGAACTAATTCAATAGCTGATCATGAGACTAGACAGCAGGCATGTAATGTTGTTTCAGATTTGACAGCATGAAAAATATTATCAGTGTTCAATCATGTTTAATATCTCACAGCATTTGTTGGTTAACATGCAATGATGTGCTAAGGGTGACCATGCACCTTAAACAAAAGATGTTAACAAGAGGAAGAGGGCAACCCTGTGGTTTCTTAAATGCCGAGGAATGCTGCTTTTGAACATTTGCAAAGGCCTATATGCAGGTGGCACAGTGGTTTAAGCCGCTGTGCTGCTGGGCTGGTTGATCGAAAGGTTGCTGGTTCGAATTTGCACAAAGGGGTGAACTCCTGTACTCTGTCCCAGCTCCTGCCAACCTTGCTGTTCAAAAGCATGCAGATGCAAGTAGCTAAAAAGGTACCACTTCGGTGGGCAGGTAACAGTGTTCTGTGCACTTCGGTGTTTAGTCATGCCGGCCACATGACCACGGAGACTGTCTGCAGACAAACTCTGGCTCCCTCGGCCAGGAAACGGAGATGAGCACTGCCCTCTAGAGTCAGGCATGACTGGACTTAATGTCAAGGGGAAACCTTTACCTTTTTATACAGGTACAATTTACAATACCAATTTCTGCCTGTACATTTATTGCTATGTACAGAATACATTCTTTGTGTCCCACACATAGATCACCGTGTTCACATTTTCCTGAATATGTCAAGGCTGGGCATGCTTGGAAACTGTGCACCATTCTCCCTGAAGATGTGCACCATCAACAGCAAGAGGGCAGAGCGCACGCCCAGCCCTGGGCCCCATGTTTGATGTCCATGTGTGTATGCACAATATAACCATGGAAGTCAGAATGGGGTGGTTCTCTTTGCGCAACTGCAACAGAAAAGAGTTCGTGCTCGTGAACAGAACTTTGTCCAGTTCTGGGCATCACAGATGGAAACTGGAACTGGACACAGAGGAGGGCATCAAGGATGATCCAGGAACTGGAGACAAAACCCTGTTAGGAGAAACTGAAAGAAGTGGGCAGGTTTAGCCTTAAGAAGAGAAGACTGAAGGGAGGTTTGATAGCAGCCAGCAAGTACTTGAAGGGTTGTCACAAAGAGGAAGGCCAGGATCTCTTCTCAGTCATCCCAGAGTACAGGACTTGGAATATCAGGCTCAACTTATGGGAAATGGATTCTGGCTAGATATCAGGAAACACTTCCTGACTGTTAGAGCAGTACGACAATGGAACCCCTGACCTAGGAAGGTGGTGTGCTCTCATACACTCAAGAAATTCAGGAGAAAGCTGGACAGCCATCTGAGAACGATAACTTGGAGTCCTGCACTGAGCAGGGGGCTTTATAATTCTGTGCTCAACATGAAAACCCCAGAACATCTCAAAACAGACTCTCAGGTAGAAAGGCTTGATTGAAACGACATCTCCAAAGTTAAGCCACTCCTATTGCAAGGATACAAATGCTCTAAGCCTGGCATTTGTCCAGGTATTTATCCCAGCAGAGAAAGCTCCCTACATAAGCTCACACACTTGGTGGTCCATTCCGGTTCAGTCCAGCCCAGTCCAGTCCGGTCCTCCCTACCTCCACCCCATCAGAGGCTTCCTTGCACACTTGTCCTAATCTGGACCACGCTTTGATTTATAAGATTTTGCTCGGACGTGAATCCACTTTCTTTTTCCTTTGTAGGGCTAGGCTGACAATTAATTAATTAATTAATTAATTAATTAGTACATTTTTATACCACCCTATAGCCCATTGGGCTGTCCGGGTGGTGTACAAATTCAGTTACAAAATACCCAATAGAACCAATACACTAAACTAAAAAGCACAGCAATATAAAGTAACGACAATATGCCCACCACAACCCCAGTAGAAAACGCAACACCCACACCAACATCCAACAGGCACTGAATGGGCACCAAATGGGCAAAGCCCTGTGTGCTGGCTGGCTACGAACACGTGGCTCCCCTTCCTTCCCCTCCCCGGTGCTGAAGCTCCCGCCACTCGACACCAGGGCCCCAGCGGCAGGAGGCGGGGGCGGCACAAGCTGTGCTGCTCCGCAGCCATGCAGCAGCGTGGGCGACAGAAGCACAGCGAGGGATTCTCTCGAAGCAAAAGCACGTACCAGCACACAAGTGTTGCAATTAACTGTGATTCCGTGGAACAGCATTAAAACTCTTGCAGGCTTGGAAAATATTAACACCTGGCGAGGGGGGCATCTCTTACCCCCCATGGCATCACCTGTGAGTGTGCTGCTTCAAAGCAGCTCTGCCCACCCTTCATACAGACGAAAGCAACGGGTGGCAAAGCGGAGACAAGGGAGTGCTCTCCAGCGCCGCCTGAACGTAAGCCCAAGCCCTCGAGAGCAGCAGCGCAAAAGGGGTTGGCATTCCGTTGGAGACTGCGTGCCGCGTGCCTCTTGCATCACATCCCAGCCTCCTGCTGCACCTGAACAGGGAACGTAAGCGCATGTATGGGACATGAGGCGGTGCACAGGGCCTGCCATTCAGCATGTGCAGCCGCAGCCTCCCTTCTCCCGACTTCTCCTGGACCTCCCCTTGATGTGAGTAGGACTCCCCTTGAGAGGGCAGCCTTGCCTTATCATCATTCCCAGCTGGACGGGGTTCTACCTGCATGTGTGCAAATCTGAGTAGAAGCCCCCTTCTCGTTGGGCTGATCGAGGGGGTTCCCTCTTTGGATTGGTTCTCACAGCACAAGAAGACACCCTGTGGATCAAGCCACACCATGCGGTTTCCTTGCCCGAAGCCAGGCACATGATCAGCTTGACGGCCACCCCCACGACATCCCAAGAGACACTGCAGGAACACGGAGCTGCTTCACTCCCTGCTGCCACTTGCCAGTAGCAGAGCAAAATGGGGGAGGCTCTTCCTCACCAGCACGGCTGACCCGAAACAGCAGGCAGGCGTGGTGAGGGCTTCACTGGTACCTGCCAAGCCCTGGGTCAGGCACTGCTTGCCCTCTTCTTCCTGCCTACCACCATAATTGCCCTGGCAGCAAATGGGGGGGGGGGGCTCATTTTGCATTGTAAGGACTGCTTGGGGGCCACTTGGGCACTTTGTGGCAGCTGGCATCACAACTCAGCCACTCGGTCAGAGCAGCAAGCCTTTGTTTCCATCCCTGCCAAGTCGCTCTGCAGCTGTCTGGCTTGCCCCCAGTGGGCCCTGCCTTTGGGTGGCAAAGCAAGGCAGTGTTGGGCAAACAAACCTCCCAACAAACCAAAATTAAGCCACGGTATCCAAACCCTGCCAGGTTGGAACAACATGTTAACCCACCATGGCTTTGAAGCCCTTTTAGCTTAGACGATACTTTGCACCTTCCACAGGGCTCAGTGTTCACCCAAATGTGTTAATCGCTCTCTTGTTTCTCGGAGGCTCCATGTTTGAATTTACTGCTAAAATTATGATAGCAGGGAATGCAGTTAAAGCAGAATATGGGAAGAACTCAGGAGAAGCATGCTAGCAGCCTGAAAAGAAACCAGACTGGGCATTTCGAGATGAATATGCACAGCATGGTCAACAGGATCACCGCAGGTTTTGTGTGTCTGTCACAATTTGCAGAATGCTGCTTGAGGTGGACAGCAGCCCCTCCCCCATCCACCTGGATTCTGCTATTGGGCCTTATGGTGACAGTGCTAGACAGTTGCCTGCGACTTCAAGTTTAACTTCCTTCCCAGGGAGGCGAAATGCAATACTCTCGTTTTCATTATTGTTTATTGTTGATTCCACTATTTTCCATGTCCCACCACTTAGTTGTAGCGTGAGTAATCTGATTTTCCAGCGTAACATGTTGCCATTTGATAGACAGGTTGCCAAGGGACATTTCATGTGTCAGCTTCAGTGAAAATGACTTCTGAAGAAAGCTCACACCCTTGCACATGCGTGGAATCCAAATCACTAAAGACTGAAGCATCCATGTGCCCCATGTTTCTCTCCCAGATAATGTATTCCGTTGCCTCTGGCAGGGAAAAATCAGAGAGAATCTCTGCTGAATACTGATATCAGCTGGTGGGTGGGGAATCCGTAATTAGGAATATTCAGATGTTGAAAAACCACCTTTGCTGGTACATGGAGTGACTAAAAAATAAAGGGGTTTGCTCACACCACAGCCATATGGACAGAATCCCTGCATGAAGCCAGAAAGTCTGCAGTGGTGAGTGAGCTTTCAGATTCCACAGACCTCATTCCCAGGCTGGATTGTAGACAAATAAGGGCAGGGGGAGAGAAAAAGGTGTTGCTGTGGAGGTGGTTGTGGGGCCCCGTCTTCCACAGTTGCTTGCTTTCAGTCAGACACTGGAAATGTTTTTTCTATCTAAACATGCACAAAATGGTGCCTTGAGTTACTGTGTGTTTCATTCAAAACCTACTGGAAAAAAGAAGAAAGCAGGGGAAGAGAAAAGAGGTGAAAGATTCTCCATGTGCATGCGTCTACACGTGAAGATTAAGGAAGGCTGAGATATATCAAGGGGCTCTCGGAGGTTTTTCCCAGCCCTTCATGGAAGTGCCATGGATTGCAGCCAAACTGTCTGCATGCAAAAGGTTTGCTTTGCTGCTGGGCCACAGTCCAGACTAAATTTGACCCCAATCTCCTTCTAGCCCATCCCTAAGCAACATTTGATGCACACGTTGCAGGTGACTTTCCAAGATGTGCAAAGTAGCTCTGTTGACCTCCCTTTCTCCTTTTTTGCTAGAGCAGGTGGACTCCATGATCCGGAAGGAGATCAGAAGTGAACCAGTCGGGTGTTCTGTGCCATGCATTGTGTTTGTACCCCAAGAAAGGGGAGGGTGCTCTGTGGGGCATCTGTTGGATTCCAGATGTGTGAGGGGCCAGCTTGGTCTATAGTGCATGCATCTGATGGAAGCTGTAGTCTAACATATCTAGAAATCACCAGGTTGGGAAAAGCTGGAATCATTATTATCCAGCTAGAGAGACCTATGGCCCTCTTTGACAATCTGATACCCTCCCTGGTGTAGTTTTGGCCTATAACTCCCAGCATTCATGAGCAGGGGTCATGTTGGTGGGGGTGATGAGTACTAAAGTCTAAACACCTGGAGAATACGAGGTTGGGGAAACCCTATGATCAGATTCGGTAACCC
>NW_025336044.1:3913970-3956163 GCF_004798865.1 Varanus komodoensis
CAACATGATGATCCACATTATCGTTCCCTTGAGTGAGGTTGGCTGAACCCCATCACAGTGTGCTTCCTGGTGAGCCTTTGTCTACGCCATTGCTCTGCTTCATTCACAGAACTGGTCAAAGAGCTTGAAAGGTGAGGTCTGCTCGTCTCCATCACCCTCTAAGTCTCCTGACCACTTCGTCCATCTTTTTTTCTCACCTCAGAAAATCTGGTAAGAAAGAAGAGAAGGATTGAGAACTTCTGACTGGCAATGCTGAAGGCCTCCTGCCTCAAAAAACCCACACTCAGTGGCAAAACCAGCTGGATCCCTGGGCACTCTGCTAACTGCTGCTCACCTGCTTCACACATGGAGCATGACCCTCTGCACACGTGTGAAGCACAGGCCCTGCCGGTAAAGCACGGAAATCTCTCCTTACGCTTGGGAGGGGTGAGGCTGCAGGCGTGGTAGAACATGGTCTTGATTTCCTTGCTGTCAACTGCAAGCTTTTCTACACGTCCTTGAGCACCTCTTGTATCTACTTTCAGTTTCCTGGCACAATTAAGACCTGAGCATTAAACATGGAGCATTTCCTTTTCATTACTTTTCCACTACGTAGCCTCTAGGTGGCACTATGGTAAAGTGGTATAGTGCAAACAGACAAGTAGACACAGCACTTGCTTTCACTTTTACATTAAAAGCTACATTTTCCTTCCTCCCCAACTACTCACTGATAGTGCTAGATAGACACAGAGGTGAAATCCGGGGGTCATAATTCATCTGAAGAATAATTAGGGAATAAAGAGCAGTAAATGCCTCACATAGAAAAGGTCCATGTTGCCTCTCTCTCTCTCTCTCTCTCTCTCTCTCTCTCTCTCACTCACCCACACACACACACACACACACCCACACGGGGGGGGGGGGAGCTTCTTATATTTAGCTTTTAAAAATGAAGACTTCATTTCAAACTCCTAGGCATTTGCATGGGGTTGAGGTGCCCTTTTATGTTCACTCATAAACTGTGCTTTGTTCATTGCGGGCATGGAGGGAGGCGGATGCACCTTCAGGCCAGCAAGCACCACGGCTGTTGCCTTCCATTGCTCTGAGGAAGCAGAGAGAGCTCCAAGCACTAAACCCAGGCAATTCATCTGTAAATGTAAATCTTTTCAAGCAACGAACTGGCTTCTTTTCTTTTCTGTTTGAAAGCTGGCACACCGTTTTCCTCTGCCAAAGACATCTGCCATTCAGCAGACACCACCCTATAAAAGTAAGCTAAAATGTTCTGTTCCTCAATTAAAGTATAAAAGCAGAGCTGTTTGGGGCGCTTTACAAGGTGCTTCTTTCTATTTACCTGACAGATTTTCTGCCCCGGTTGTAATATGGCGCCAGATTGCATCATTTTACTGGGAACAATTGTTGTGTGAGCACCGTAGCTGCCGAGGGCCAAGATACACGCAGAGATATTTTTATGCGGGTTATCACTGCTCATACACAGCAGTCCCCTCCCCCACAAAATGTAAAAAGGCCATGGGTTCAGAACTAAGAGAATGGCTTGTGGACGAGTCTTGATCAAAACCATTTTCTCCATATTGCTATCCGTGAGAAATGATAGATCAGCCGCAAGGGCCCTGTTTGCAAGGTTTGAGAGCGGATAGGGGCACGTGGGAGCCAGAAGAAACTCTCCAGTGCTGGATCCGACACCTGCCTATTTATTCATCCACATTCCGGCTGACAGACAGAGGGAGCGAGAGAACGCTTCCCTCTGGCCCATGAAGACTTCTAATGGAAAGAAAAGACACCACATTTAGTGAAAGATTGTTTCTTATTTGTTTTCCGAGAAGGATGGGGCTTGGTTTCATCTGTCACAGCAATTCTTGCATTCTACAGTCTTAAGCAGTGATGGGTAACCCTGTTTTTACGGTTTTTAGCTCTTTACTTTCCTTGTACAAATATTTTATTATAATTTGTATTGTGGTATTTTAAAATAACAACTGGGAAATCAATGTGGGTGTCTCATTTTTCCAGGCTTAAATTCCATTCATCCCTAATGCTGCGACTTTATTTTTAAAGTCTGTGACCATTTAGGCATGCATGACCCTTGTTCCCCAAAGGGGACGCTGCCCCTGCTTCAGACCCTGCGCCAGGTAAGAGAGGGAGGATCAGACAGGGCAACCCTTCAAATGGACAGCGGCAAGCCCATTTGGTATAGTGGCTAAGAGCACCAGACCGGGGCTTGGGGGCTCCAGGTTCCAGTCCCCACTTGACCATAAAGCCAGAGGGTGGCTTTGGGCCAGTCAAGGACCCTCAGCCTAACCTACCTCACAGGGTTGTTGTCAGGAGGATGAAAGGGGGAGGAGACCCTTGTAATCCACTGCGGGTTACTTGCACAAAAGAAGAAAAGTGGGAAACATAATGTAATATTTTTTAAAAAACATTATAATCTTGGAAGCACAAATGGCTCTCTGACAACACAGTAGACTGAGGACGTAATGAAGCTTCCCTCTTTCGAAGGGCAGTCTTTACTTAAGGAATGGATAAACAGTTGGATATTTGGTCCAAGTGTGTTGACACTTATGCATAAGCATGCTTATGGGTGGCGGCAAAACTTGCTTTATATAAAATAGAGTGGTGTGTATTGTCAGAATCCCAGAATCTCAATTTGAGAAGAGGGAATAAAACTCGGATTCGTAGGAAAGACCAAGCGTCCAGACCATCTGAGGCTTTATTGTATTTACCCCAAGGTTCCCGCCGTACTCACATGCATTACCGGGCAGGCAGAGGTGAACTCTGCTGCAAAGCTTCGATACTATTACAGGGCATTTATAGGTACACAGGTACAGGGCAGAATGCAGAGATTACAGTAAGATTCTGAGGTCATCACATGCAGAACAGATAAAGAAATGTCAGTCAATCACACTGTAACAATGAGATTACAATATTTCTAATTGCCTGTATTGACACTTTAGTTGAATAACTTGAACCCATCACCAGGTCTGCTCAGACATGCAAATTCAAGCTACTAGAAACTATTCATGATAAGCTCAGACCCCTATCTTGACTCTAAACATTCTGCATGATCAGGGCACATGAAGCCCTCTGGGCTAACAAAAGATTATTGTAAACTGAATTCCAACAATGACTATTTACAATGGATATTTGGGCTAAAATGGCCTGCCTACTGTAGCCCACAGCTAAAGGTGAGAGAAAGGAGCAGGGAATGCCATTTTAAACAGTGGCAGCTTGGTTTTGAGAAGCAAGACAGGATTTGATCCCACAATGCAAAGGGACACATGAGTAATGCTTTTCAGGCAGGATTTACCCAAATTTTCCCAACAGTATCAATTGCAATTTATCCATTCAAATTTTATGCAAGAAAAATGTAATACCTTTATTTTATTTTTGTCTTTGTCTTTTGTTTTTGTTTGGATTTAATGGAATTCATAATAAAAAATTAATGGGGAAAAGATGCAAAGATCTAAAACCACTAAAAGAGTTCCTGAAATGCCTGATTAAGCACAACCAGGCATAAGATGCCAGAGAAAGAGAGAGAGAGAGAGAGAGAATGCAGTCCTCCAACCAACTATCCTGCAGGGCTTTCCATCCTGTATTGTCTGCATTCTGGTTGCTCAGAAGTCCAAACTGGCTTTGCCTTGCCCTCAAAGGCACCCTCTAGTCCCCCCAAAGCATCGCTCCCACCCTCCCATCTTTGGGACAGGTTTCCCTGCCCCCTGCCCCTGAACGTGCAGTGCAGCGCCATGTGTAATATCGCACCAAACACAAGAGCCAGTGCATCAGCCGTGATCTTCGCTGTGCTCAGGCTGATGTGTCCATCAAGCAGTTAATGCTCTCAATGAAGCTGGGAAGAAACACTTATTATTGAGGTGCCAATTATTCCTCTTAGCACTGGGTGCATTAGAAGCTGATCCTAACAGTCCTCTCTATTTAATGGCATGTCTCTGAGAGACAGTCAGTCTGAACATTAGCCCTTCTGAAACCACAGCGAGTTTGGCCTGCTCTTTTCTCGCACTCTTTGCTAGCCTGCAGTGCTGCGCTGAGCGGGGTCCTCTTTGCAGGGACCTCCACCCATGCCGCGTGGCCCTCGGGCTGCCAAATGCCCCAGACACCCAGGTCCTCAGAAGACGTGAGGCACAACCCCATTGATACCCGACAGAGAGAGGGGATCTGCAACCATTATAAAACCCCAGGGCCATCCAGAGTGTACAGTGTAGAGACCATGCTTTCCGAGTCACACAGAGCCCTTAGCTTCCCACGCTGCTTTCTCCTGCACAGTGCCATTGGCCCAGGCAAACAAACATGGACTGCTCTGCTTCTTTGGGATCTCCAGCAGGGGTTTCCCCTTCACCTGATCCTTTTACCAGACACCAGAGATTAGGGCTGAGAAACAGGGGCTCTGCTCCTCATTACCATCCTTCCTAAGTGGCATAACACAGTGGGCTGCTCCGAGCTGGGAACTTCCTAGTGACTGGCTGTTTCTAATTGGTGTCCTTTCCAGCAGAGAGTCCTTTTGTGGATGGACCATTTTCTAACTGAGGCCCTTCCTAGTGGTGGGAACTTTCTCGCCGGTGGATCCTTTCTAGTTGGAGTTCTTTCTAGTGCTGGGTCCTTTCTGCTTGGGTCCGTCCTAGTTAATGTGCTTTCTAATGGTGTACTCTTTCTAGTCAGTGAGCCTTTTACTGATGGCTTCTTTCTCACTGGGGTCCTTTCTAGTGGTGGGTCCTTTTCTTGGTGAGACGTTTTCTAGCTGAGGTCCTTTACTAATGGTGGCTCTTTTCTAGTTGTGATCCTTTATAGCACTGGGTCTTCTCTAGTTCATAGGTCCTTTCAAGGTGGTGTAACATCACAAGACATAGAAGCAATTCTTGGAGGTGGGAAGGATTCATAAATTTCTTCCTAAGCTATATTACTTCCCCCACTGCACCTCTGTAGTCCACTTTTTCTCCCTCTTCATGTCTATGCCTTCAGATCCCACAAGTGCATGGATATCTAGCAGCGATCCCATCCTTGGCCAACAGGCAAAGCCAGGGGCAGGGGAGGTAGAGAGAGCCGTGCTATATACACTTGCATTCGAAAGCCCAGGCTTGCATCTCCACGTTCAGCCACATTTGCCGGATTGCGTTAGGGCCACTAACCTTTCCTCCAGACAGTCTCCTCCTCTTAAACAGCTGGCCGACAATCCAACACAACCTTCTCTTCTCCATGCAGCGGATGATCATACCTGTTGCTTTGGGCATGCCCAGGTGGTGGGGCTTTCATTTCATTCGGAGGGATTTTTAAGAACTTCCCAACAATCTCAAGTGTCTCCCTAATGGAAAAACAAGAATATGAGAGTTTAAAAAATTGAATGTGGAAGAAAGCAAAGCTGACGGTTTCCTCTATCCCTAAATAAGAATGAGAGAGACTTGAAACACTGTTTATTTCAGTGTCCAGTACTGCATGTTTTTCATAATTTGGCAATCCTTCCGGTACAAATGCAAAACAACTCTTGCATTCTGCATGTGTGTGTGTGACTCTGAATACAAGAAGAGTTTCGTTAACCTGAGAATTTTCCAAAGGGAGGGGATACACAAAATATACTCAGCAGCACACTCAAAACGCGTACCATCCTGCATGTACATCGGCTCACTCTGTCACAATCCCCAGATCCCAGTCACCCTTTGCTACTTCATTAGGAATTCTGGGGAGGAAAAATTGGTTGTTTCACAGGCAGGCTGGTATCACAGAAAGCTGGTTGTTGATCTCTGGATGCCTCCAGGCCAACAATCTGCGCTACAAGTTACCTACTTAAAAAAAATAGAAGAGAAGAGAATACTCATTTGAGCATCTGTACCTAGCTAATTAGGCCCTTGTGGGCAACACAGCAGATAGGAAAATGGAAACAAACAAATACCTCCCTCTACAATCATACTTTGAAAGGCCATCATTTGCCACAAAGAGCACATTTAGGACTGTTTTGCTCTAAAGGACCTAATTGTGGCCGGCGTCGTGGTACTGCAAACGGGGAGCTTTTTCATCTAGAAAGAAAGGATGTTTTTGCCTCCAAACCCAAGAAACCTGTTAGAAGTTGGTAATTAGTATGAGCTGTTAATCTAGTTTGGCTGTGATTAAGCTGCAATTGAACACGGCCGTGGTTCTTGTCAGTGAGCAGTGCCTGTGAGCTGAAGGGATGTTTAACGAGACGCCAGTTGTCTGGGGCACCCACTGGCATTGTTGCGGCTGATTGGCATTCGGAGCACAGGGCGGCAATACATCGGAGGCCTGTCTCTTCGCCTCCTGGAGCACCCGGCTCTGCAGCGATCGGCAGAGTCAGTAGAATTCTGGCCGCTTGCAGGACCGATCGGCGCTATGCCGGGTTCTGGTTTTCCCTTCTTTGATTGCCTGACCCTGGGTGACTTGGCACTGGATGCATGAGCTCACTCCATCGAAACACATGAGGCAATAGGAAGCTGGACCTGTCCAAGCTGTGATTGCTCATTCACACATGCAAATCACCTCTCGATGCGTCGAGACGAGACTTGCAGGTGTGAACCGGGCCATCGTAATGAAATGTAGCATGTGGAAAGCAGATTTCAAGAGCTTAGCTTAGATATTCTGGAAGAACATGTCTGTAAGCCTTGCAAAAAACCTGGGTGTTTAGGAAATAACAGCTCACCCTACAGCCACAGAGCAAGTCAGGGGAATGGGGGATTCGAACCAGGAGCTTCCAAGATGACATCCTGCAACTCCACAGCCCTGTCTCAAGGCTGTGATTATTATGGGACAAGCCACCGTTATTCCTTTGACAAAACCACCACAAAAGAGTTTTCAGAAAGGTGTGCCAAGCCGCACTTCGAGTCTGTGATGGCAGCTTTGCAGAAACACTTCACCGACTGGCCACAGCATCTGATCAAGCTGGGTCAGTGATTTCCCCCACACCCTCTGCTCCTAGAAGAATTTGATGTCAACTCGCGGTCAAGTGGAGCGATATAGATGCTGAATGTCCAGGTGCCATACCCATAATGAAAGGGCTGTGCAGATGAGCCTGCTGATTAATCAGGGGACACATTTTCATGACTGTCAGAAATGCAGATGTACAAATTAGTACATCTCTGGCACCAACAAAAGCCAACTCTCAAATGGGAAAGAATGTCAGAAATTTGGAGAACGTGGAAAGAAAAGCTGCAAGATTTATTTTGCAGTTGGAAACCAGCCTTCTGGCAAGAAACACAAGGAAGTCAAGCTGCTTAGCTTATCAGAAAGAGGGATAAGAGGTGACGTCCAACTCCATGAAAGGACTTTGCAAACAGCAGCAGAAAGCTGCTGATAATGAGAATCAATGGAGAAATTCAAATGAGAAATAGGGCAGAATGGAAGTTCGGTGGTGGCTAACGACAAAAAACAGGTTACAATGGGGAGCAAGAGGACCTTGCTATAATTAAGACCAAGAAGAATTATCTTCCCATAAAATAGGCTTCATCAAAGCAGTCATAGGATTAGAATATCTTGAAAACAAGCAAGACAGTATCTTTTTGGAGGGGACAAAGGAGAATACTCAGTTTCCAGATCAAGCTTTCCACTTCCTAGACCCCACAGTTTGCGGTAAGAAATCTCCACCCTTCAGTAGAGGCTCAGGAATCATCTAGTCCAAGCCCCTGGCCTATGCAGGTTCTGCTTAAAAACTTCCAGCAAAGGAGAATGCAACCCACCTACCCACCCCCAAGACTGAACAGGTTTCACTCCTGGGACACTTCTCCTAATATTTAGCTGAATTCATCATCTGAACCATTTCCACCCATTGGTTCTACTCCTTTCTGCTGGAGCAATAGAAAAATTGCTTCCTCGCCTCACCCCTTCAGATATTGGAAGACCATCACCATGCCTTCCTTCCATCTTTCCCTAGGCCGAACATCTCGAGCATTTTCAACCATTTATTGTAGGACTTGCTTTCTGGACCACTCACCAGCCTGGTTGCTCTTCCTTGGACATGATCCAGCTTGCCAATGGCCTTCTTCAAATGTGGCACCCAGAACGGTCAATTAATCATTTGAAGAATGGAGAACTACACAAATCTATCAAATGATCTGAGCATTATGTTTTTGTTAATGAGGTATAAGATTGCATTAGCTTTCCCAAGGTGCTATCCTCCACAAGTTTAGATAAAAAAGTCCCCCAGCATGCTCCAGCAGGCTCTGGTGACTGAGGCATGCTGGGAACTGTAGGCCATTTTTCTGTCTAATCTTGCATTTAATGGTGTCCTTTCCTGGCTTATTGCACTTACTATAGGACATCGAGGTCATTTTCACAGGGACTGCTTCCAAGCCAGGTATCTCCCATCCTATACATGTGCTTTTGATCCATATTTTATTTTGTTTGTATTAATAATTTCTATACTGCCCAGCAGCAAAATCTCACTGGGTGGTTTATTTCTTGATTTATACAGAAATGCAAGATTTTAAATTTATCTCCTTTGAATCTTGTCTTGTTACATTCGGCCCAGTGATCAATCATTCCTTTACCCCACATGTTACACCCTGGTCAAGCCACCCTATACTGAAACCATTCCTGACTGAGGTATGATAACCTGCCGGAGCCTAAACAGAACAACATGCTATGTTTGACCACATTGGGAGAAAATCTTAACATCACCCCGACTTGGGCAACGAGAAGCCATTATCTGGCAATTTCTTCCTCCAATCAGCAGTCTGGTCAACGCTTTTCTAAAATCCTGTTTAACCCAGCTGTGCACATCCAAACCAGTGAAAAGAACAATACCGTAATGTCCACCACATCATATCCTAAAACTATTATACTCCAAAAATGCCCTCAAGTAAGAAACCGAGGAAATTACTTCCATACCACAGACTGAACTCCAGCTTCAGCAACAACTCCAACTTCTTCTTTTGGGATCTGAGGATGGACAAAGCCAAAACAAGCCCTGTGACTGTCACTTATTGGGAAAGAAATGGTGGTCCAGGGAACCGATCACTGATTCTTACACATGGGCATGTTGTTGTAACAAATTTCTATTGCATTTTGAGAGCCACATACACCCCTAAGATCTTTTATGTGGACACTTTACCTAGACCCCAAGAAAAGCCTCCAACCCTACAGCCTCTGGAACACATGAAAAAGAAAGCCCACTCTTTACTATTTTATTAGATGATCGCAGAGAATATGGCCTGTTGATCCATTCACTCCACAAAACCTCCTGAAGAGCAGAATTGGATCTTTATAATATGAACAGTTGATTAAATGGGATGGTGCAACTTAGTGCCCTACAACAGCAGGGGGTTGGACCTGATGGCCTTCTTGGCCCCTTCCAGTGCTGTTATTCTCTGATCCTATTAGCTTCGGCTCACTATCCACTCAAGATCTGGTCCATAACAACATGCTGAAACCTACCACACTAGCCAACAATCTTACAATCACCCATAGCCAGGCAGAAAGAACAACTTCATCCCAGCAAGTTCACATTCAGTCCAGTTTGATATCATACCAAACCCAGCTGTTTTCTCTGGTGATGACAAAGCAAGTGGCATCCCCAATGCCACGCCCAGTGCTTTCTTGGCTTCCGCTCTGCCAATACCCACATGAGCAGGGGTCTAGAGAGCCCCCAATCTAAGCGTCTAGGACACAGTTCAAACCTTAGAAGCCATTTCTCATTCACTGACAGAGACACACTCCCCATACCTCCTTCCTGGTTGCCAACGAACCTAACAAAGAATCAGATGGAGCAATCACCCACTCCAGTCTGACATCCCTAACCCAATCTGATGCCGACAGAATGACTGTCAGCTCAGCTGTCATTATAGAAACCCACTTGGATGACGATTTTTTCCCCTGCAGCCCAGATTCAGGGAATGATTGAAGAACCAGCTTGGCAGGAAAGTTTGTTTAAAGCCTGGAATACCTCCAGACAGAAAGCAAAATCGGAGTGTTGATTGGGACCTTCATGGCTGTCAGGCTCAGCACAAGGTATTTTTAAAGCCATTTCTTACACAGGACGGTGGAAAGGGTGGCAATTTTGCGGCACGCTATGACTTCGCCTGACCCATTTGGGATCTTGTGAAAGGACCACAGAGGGATGCCAGCCCTCAATACTATCAATGCAAATTGCCATCACTTGAAGCAGAAGCTCAGCTATGAAAAGCGTGAAGTTGCCAGCAATGTGAGTTTTGGTAGCAGAAAGTGCTATTGCATGGGATGCGTGACAGGGCTTAAGCCCGCTCTGGATAAAACTAACCTAATGGAAAGGAAGCACATCCATTCAATTTCTCCAGGCAAATCACACTTCCCCAAATTCCCCCCACCCACCCCCCACTGTCACCACGCCATTTACTGTGTATACCCGGTTCGGGTAAAACCTGGCACTCAACAGCTTGCTTTGATGCAACCCTGAAGGAAAAAGGCACTGCTTTTTGTGATAAAGCCAAGTTGCCACTGGATGGCATTGTGTCGCACTTGGATACCTGCGAAAAAGGTTTTTTGAACGAAAGAAACAGCCATTCATTTCACTTGACAGATTAATGTAACCCAGTTGAGGTTTGGGTCAGTGTGAACTCACCCTTCCTTTAAATAATGTGCAGACCTCTTTTAACTCCCCAGTTACAACCTTGAAGTTTTCTGTGCACAACATTTGGGCAGAATGGGTTTTTTGTCGCCACTGTTCTGTTTCAAAAGGCTCTGCTGAGGCGAACCTATTACTTCTCTGGATGGACTGCCATCCTTCCCCACATCTGTCTGCCACCATTTTTTAACATTCGACCAAACTGTTGTCATCGTGTTCTGAGAAGAATTATTTCTGTCCCGTTTGGAAGTTTGGGGAACGAGGCTTTGGAAACAGTCACGTCCTGGCCTGCTTCAAGCTTACAGTGAAAAAGGCAGCCTCCATGCGAACTCCTTCACTGCCTGAGGTGGGAAGGACCATGTGCCACTGCATTGTGACGCTTCCTGCCCCTGCCCTGGCCCTCCTCCTCTCATCATGCACCGCCCTCCCCTTACCTTTGGCCCTGTGAAGCTGGAAGAAATGACTGTGAGCTCTCCCAGGTAATTTGCGACCACTGTTCCCAGCCCCATTGTTCTCTGCAGGAACCAGCATGGTAGTGGCAAGAGGCAGAGACACCACCTGCTCCAGAGGGCCCCATCGGCTGCTCTCCCGCTGCAGTGGGAGGGTGGCTGGAAAGGCTCTCCAGACTGGGGGGAAGCAGCCCGATTTGCTGCTTCTCCCACCGGATCTCCTGAACTGGGCGCCTCGTGGAGCAGGGCAGCCATGGCAAAGGAAAACTATGCACAGACCAGAGACTGCCCTGCATTTTGTGCGCAGCGTTTGCCATCACTCGGCCCTTCCTTGGCCTGACAATGTGGCCACCACTGGCCAACGGAGGGGTGTTGCACTTGGCCATAAACAGGAGAGACGAGGGACGGGGACGGAGCACTGGTGCTTTTCAATTTGCAGGGCTCTGGCGCCCTCTGCCCCCCCCCTCGGCCTCCCGCTCCCTCAGAGTGTAGGTGCAGCTGGAACAGGGCATAGACCGAATGGCCCCAGCCACCCAGGGCTTCCCCTTTTGTCATTGGTGGATGCCAGGAAGTGCTTCCTGATGGTTAGGACCCCTAGGATATGGAACGGGAGGAGTTTGAAGCCCCAATGACGAAGGTGCTTAAGGATAGGCTGGACATGCACATGGTGGGCATGCCATGAGTGGAGCCAGCTGGATTTGGGGTCAGACGAGATGGCTGACCCCTTCTGATTTGTTCTATTTGTATGTTTCTATGTCACACAGAGTATGCTGGGATGGCTCGCTCATGAACGAGCAAGGCCTACTGGTCATGCCAGCTGAAGCTGATGGGGGAGGAACTCCGTCATATCTGGAAGGAACCAGGTTGGAAGGCGGTTTTAAAGCCACAGGCAGCATCAGTTGGGCTGCCAAAGAACTGCCGAATCCAAAACTCTACCATGCTGATGCCAACTAGAGCAGGAGGGGAAGAAAGGGGGTTTTCATGACTCCCCTGCACTCCCAGTGGCAGGGAAATTCCCTACACAGAGCAGCCGGGGCTTTTCCCCTTTGGGGAACGGGTCCAGGCAGTGCTGAGCTCCAAAGCCCTCTCTGGAGTGCCCTGATACAGCCTGGCAGGCCCTCTTTTGCCCTTAGAGCCAGCCAAGCACTGCTAATGGGGCAGCTCAGCAGTGGAATTGGAAAGCCCATCTGCTCTCATGATCCCGGGATACGTGATCCACAGCATCCCACAACCCGTTCCCAGTATCCTGTCCGAGAAGGCCCTTGCTTCCGTTGTTATCTCGTTGCATGTACAATGCAGCATGTCTCCAAGCAGTCTCAAAATCCATTCTCAGGCCACCCTGAAAGTGCCTGTGCTTTGATCCGGCCTCCCTTGAGTCATTTCCCTCTGATCTGCATGCAGGGAAGACATTTGCAACTGGCAGCTTCAAGGAATCAACAGTTCTCCCACAGGACTCGATCCAAATGGGCATGTCCAGCTTCCAGGCAAGTGCAGCTCCCCATCCTGCCAGCGTCTCCGGTGGAGCCCTGGCCCCATGCAAGCCAAGCTTCCATTGCTGCTCAGGCCTCCCCTGCCCTCGTGCCCCGTTTGCAGATGACCAGCAGGTGGTCCTGAAGGGAAACAGGTTGCACCGCTCTTAAGGCCAGCAGCGTTCACACTCCGGCTTCACTCCGAGAGCTGCCCAACTCCCTGGCGATACACAAAGTCTTCGCTGAGTTCTTCCAGCACATGCTGTACTGCTTGGGCATATGCCGCTTCTTGACGAAGTGTTTATTGGCACACCAGGGAGAGAGGGAGAGAGAGAGCAAAGGGAAATGTTGCATGAGCATAAGGCTGCCTTCTACAGAATCAGACCACTGGTCCAGTTAGCCCAGTACTGCCTGCTTGGACCACCACCAGAGCTTCTGGGCCTCACCATCTCTGTGTGTCTTTACCAAGCTATCAGGGCCTGCTATTTTTCCCCTCGTGGCAGCCATATGTCTTGAGGCTAGCCTGAGAACTGAACCAGAGAAAATGCACAGCATGGGAAATGTAACTCTCCCAAGTTTCTGCTCATATTGCCTGTTTTATTCTGCTCTGCTCCGCTCTCTCTGGAACTGCCTCTGGCTCCACTTCTGCTTTGCTCACACCCCTCTGGAGCTACACCGCGCTCCAGCAACAACGGTAGGTATGATTGGGCTGTTGCCAGGAGCCCACGCTCCAGCAATGCCTCCACTTACAAAGCCTCCTGGTGTCGCCCCTCCTCTTCATCACTGCAACCTGCATGTCCACCAGCTCTGGACCAGACACAGTGGCGGTCAGGGGATGCAGAAGCCACGCGCGGCCTGTTGGCCATGCCAGGGGCAGCAATAAGAAATCATATGAAAAGCGAGAGCAGTCAGTGACCAGGGTGGTGGCCTCGCCGAGGGAGGGGCTCCAGCGCCTTCCAAAACTACAGCCAGCGCCACCCTTCCCGCTCTTCCGCAGGAGCGCCTCGAAGACCGTCGTGGCCTCGCACGAGCGCTAGATGGCGCTTCGCTGCAAGGAAGCGGCCCAGCTTATGTAAGAGGGCTTGGCCGTCCTCCGCCGGGCGGGTGCCTGCCTGCGGGGGAGCCGGGCCCTTTCGCCCGGACGGAGGGAGCGGGCGCCGCTCCTTCTCCTCGACACCCTGCAAGCCCGCGGTCGTGCACCGGCGACGAAGCAGGCGCTGGCGCCCCGGACTCGGTTCCAGTGCGCGCAAAGAACATTTCAGGGGGAGGGACCGCCGAGCGTTTCGAGGCAGCTAAAATGAAAGGAAAATCGTTCTGAGAGCACCCGTTGCTTCCCCTTTGCCAAGCTGCCGCGTCAGAGAGGGTGGGGGGAAGTGCGAATGGCACCTCGGGCTCGTGGCCCCCCCTGCCCGCCCGCCTCTCACACAGGGCCTGTGCAACTTGGATAATTTCGAAATGCCATATGGTGCCCTCAATCCGCACCCAGATTTCCCTCCGCGATGTGTGTGAGAACCGTGTGTACAGATCAAAGCCAAGCTCCTGCTCTGAATACTTCGGCAGTTTAAGCAGAGAAAGACGTTAAAGGCAGGGAATTGGGAGATTTCTCGATCCAGCATATTATGGTTGGGCTGGTATGGGAGGGGCAGCCGGACCCTTTTATGCAGACCTCAGAAGTATGAGGGATGCAGTTGGGGCGCTTGTGGAAGGGCCAAGAGAAACACCCGCACTTCGCCCCGACCCTGTTTGTCATCGTCCACTTATGGAGGGTGACTGTGATGAGAAGGACCTCCTGGGTCTCTGAGGGCTTTCTGTGTGAGCTAAAATTGTTTACTTTTGTTTTACAGGAGCTATATATCTCTCCACACACCCGAAGGGACATTCTTCAGTGATGAACAATAAAAGATAAGTGAAAGAATATGTTGAAAACAGCAGTAAAACCATGGCTGGTTAGTTCAGGAACCCTTTCAGAAATAAGTGTTTTCAGGAGGCACCAGAATACACACACACACAGTTGGCAACTGCTTGATGACCAAAAGCAGGGAGTCCAAAGTGCACTGAAACCTATTCCTAGAGTGGTCTGCAAGCAGGTCGCAGGTCCATGTGGCACCACCAGCTGAAGACCTCAGTGGGCAAAGGTGGCAGTAAGGGCAAAGGTGCTCTCTCGGGGATCCTGGTCCGAAGCAGCTTAGGGCTTTGTGCCCTAGTACCAAAACCGTAAACCTGGCCCAGAAGCAAATCAGCGGCCAGTGCGCTTGATTCAGCAGGCAAGCCAGGTCTGAAGGGGGCCAGCTTGTAGCAACAGCCGTGCTGGTGCATCTGCAGCGGCTCCCATTTCCAGACCAGGCCTAAGGGCTGCATGAGGCATGCTGCAGTAACCCAGTCTTGCGGCCTGGCTAGATTTGACTGCATGCTGGCATGTGAAGGGAGTCCCACACATCCAGGAAACTGCCCTCTTCAGACAGTCACCTTCCATGAGCACAGGTACAACTGGAGGGACGTGGCTGGACTGCTCCTCCTCATCTCATCTGAGCAGAGCTTGCAAGGGTGAGGAACGAGCTTCCCTGGATTCCTCTGGAAGGTTGCTTGGCCTCCAATCCCACCCCGTGGAGGAACCTTTCCATGTTCGGAGCCATGCTGGCTGACTTCATCCAGCTCCCCAAAGGAGCTCAGCCCACAAGCGTGTCCCCCCAACACCGATCTAAACAGTATGACAGCAAGACAGCGCATGCATGTGAAGCTTCTGCACTTAACTGGCCCTGCTGTATGCAGCTGGCCTTCCCGCTTTTGCGGCCTGGAACCATTTGCTTCTTTGCACTTACGCATCCTATTTTCCACTTCTGGCATGTCTGAATTTAGATTATGTTGGCCCACCATAGTCCATCAGGTCAGTGGTTTTCAACCACATGTCTGCAAACCGGCACTGGTCTGCCGGAGATTCCCTGCCAGTCCGTGGGGGTGGGGAGGGGCTGCATCTTGCTCACTGCAGCCCAACCCTGGGGCTGGCTGTGCCCCACCACCTCTTCTTCTTTGGCATCATGTTCACAGGGGGGAAGAGATGGCTTTTTGTTTCTGCCTCAGTGGTCCCTGAGGTATTTCACAGTCCCTAGCTGTGGCGAGGCTGAAAACCACTGCACTGGGCAGTGGCAAACTCATCCACAAACCCAGCCACTCCTACAAACCCCATTCTCGTCTGTGAGACATCAGAAAGCAAATAGTGAAGTGTTAACCAGGCTCCAGTTTTCCCACACTTTTCGTCAATATCCACCACTTAGACTCTTAGAATAGTAGAGTTGGAAGGGGCCCGGAAGGCCATGGGGTCCAACCCCCCTGCTGTTGCAGGACGCCACATCACTCCACCCCACGTCGTGACATCCTTATCATTACAGCTGTTCTACACAGCCTTTGCATGAGAACAATAGTGGAGCATCTGATGGTTTTGTTCTCGGGGTGGTCATTATTATTATTAGACTGCATCACATTGCAGTTGATGGATGGCAGAACAGCTACGGCGGCCAAAGGAAGGACGATGCTCTCCGTAGCGTCTACTGCGGGGGCGAGGTGCCCAACTGAGAGGATAATGCGCATGGAGGTGGGGTTTCCTCATGGATTTGCCAATGTGTTGCACCCAGCATAGGAACCATGGTGGACCAGACCAAAAGCAGGTCTAGTCCAGCATTCACTTCCCATATTAGTCAACCATGTGAAACCTATAAGTAGCCCATGAGTGCAACTCTTCTGCTTGTGCACCCAAGAAACTTGCGCTGAGACGCACTCTGCCTCTGACCATGCAAGCAATATGTAGCCACCAGGACTAGTGGCCTTACCCTCCTCCTGAATCCCCTTTGAAACCGACACATGTTGATGGCTAGCACACACATGCTGCAAAAGCTACAGACTGGCTAGTGAAGAGTTACTGCTTTTCATCTGTCCTGAACCTGGGCATCTGTCCACACCTGGGTTCCAATGCTATGGGAGAAGGAGAAAAACTTAAGGCACACCATGCATAATTTTCTGTGCCTTTATCACATCCCACAGCTTACTAACCCTTTTCCTAGGCTAAACACCCCAAACCTTGTCTCACACACACAAGCGTTATTTTCTGTGAGAAGGAAGTTTCCCGATGACCAGCGGGAGCTTTCCTGGCAAGCCAAACTGTCTTTTCCTGGAAGCAGTGTTTGTCCAGACCACCGTGTAGGAGAAAGGGATTAGTCTCCCTCCTGCTGTCCAGTCCTGCCTGAGGACCGCAAAGCATCTGAGGTGCATTTGAAGGTGCCATGGGTAGCATCACGTCTAGCTTGGGTCTTGATCGCCTATTCTGGGGAGCATCTCACCAGCCAAGATTGGTTAAATTGCTTTGGTACCTCTTTTCCTGATGGTCATCCAGTAGCTCTCCCTCCAAAGCATTTACAGGGATGAAGCAGGTACCCCTGAAACTATAGGAGCCCCACGATAGCCTAGAACCCCTCACCTGATGGTTTGAAGAACACCAGATGATATTGGATCCAACAAGTTGGGAAGTCCCCTTGCCATTACCCCTTACTGGCCCATGTGGCTTTAGCATCAGCCACATCTGAAGAAACGTAGGAAAGCAAGCATTTGGCAGCACACGAGCAGAGGGCTGGGAGAAAGGTCCCCCTTCTCCCTTTTTCTGTGGCAGGTGTTTGATGGCACAGGAGCAGAGAAAGAACAAACAGGCGATGAATTCTCCTCAGGCTGCCTTTGGTCATGAGCCACACTTAGCTGTGGAGAACCATTGATCCTAGTTGGGGGAAAGAGATGATTTGCTCCCCTTTTTGAGTTCAATCTCTTTAGAGTACCCTACTGATCTAACGCCATTTCGCTCTGAAGAGGGAAGAGGCACCCAGAGCAGACAAAAAAGATGGATGGTGTGTAATGTGCCATCAGTCGCTAAGAACGCCGGCACGCCGAAATTGCTTTCAGTAAGATTGGGTGTCAGCGGGCTGCACGTGCAATGGAAATGCAGGGTCATACCCTATTACAAATAAAAGCAGGGACGTTATTATTTTATTTAATGGAACAGCAATGCTCGCCTCGTCCTCCTCACAGACCCGGGAGTTGATTAAAATGCGGGAGAGGAAAGAGAGTGGAACAATTTGGCCATTAAAACAGAGGAAGAGCAAAAAGCCGGCAATTTTCATTAATCCCTTTGGTGATGATTCACGGGATTTTATTCCTTTGCAAGGATAAGAATAGAAACTGTTCGATTCCATGGTCCAGCACTGCCTCATTCAAGGTAGCAGCATCTGCTATTCAAAAAGATACCATCTCAGAACTAAACGGTTGTGATCCTGCCTACCATGGAAAATAATTGCTTGCCATGAAAGTCTGTTCCATGAATGTTTCTGATACTTGGAAAGCTGCAGCGCCTTCCAGCACCTCTGGTCCACCACAGTGTAGTTAAAGCACCTTCCCACCGATGTTAGCAGACAAGCCTCGCATTTTACCACTCCTGCTTCCCCAAATAACACCTTAACAAAAGTAAGCAAATAAGCCAGGCGGCTGCCCCTCCTGAGTTACCCTGAATGGCCACCCCCTTCTTCCTGGGAATGTGGCCTTTTGCCTGGCCCTCAATCACGGGGGGGGTTTCCAGGTTCTTGCACATCTCCCCCATGTGCACATGCCTCTCCTTAACCTTTCTGCAAAAGGTGTGCATTATGCACTCTGGATATTGCATTCCCAGAAGTGTCCGGATGGTTTGTGAGACATCATCACCCTCCAGGGACTCACCTGGCCTTTGCAGCCCTTTCTTTGTCTCATTTTTGGATCAAGAGAAGTCCGGTATTATACATCAGCATCAACCTGATGTATTTACATACTCCTGCTGAAACACACCGCCACCTAGAGGTGGTGCAATGCAACATAAAGGCAGAGAAATGGCCGGAGGCGGGGGATGGGGGGGACGGGGACAGGAAAAAGTACATGTAAAGGAGCCAGTTTTCATCCCAGGAGAATTCAGAGGTAGAAGCAGCAGCTTAGAATCCTCATGCTGAAAAACGCTTAGTAACCCTCGATAGGGATGCCAAGCGCTAGAGCTGAGATGAGGTGGCCCATTCCCCCACGCAGCTAGAGAATTGGAGCGGCCATTTCAGTGGCTTTGCAGGAGGTGGTCAGGGGACTACAGATGGTTTTGTGAGAGCTTCCCTTTTCTTTCTGATAGGTCGCTAGCTGGACCCTTCTCTGGTGGCAATAGTCATGGCATGGCTCTTCATTTCCTCCTTGAGGTGGGAACTGCTCACGTGGTGCCACACGCAAACGTGAGTGCCCCCTAAGGACACTGGCACGCAACTTGCAAGCGAGCGAGCAAGCACAATCCAGCACTACCATCCACCACAGTCAGCAGCCCTTTACGTAAAAGGAAAGGAAAACGGGACGTGTCCTTCCCTTTCCCAGTGGAATTTACGGCACTTCAACCCAACTTCGCCCTTCCCCAAAATTGCACCCTGCTTCAGGTTTATGCTCACAAAAGGTCCATGAAGCCCAGCAGAGAGCAGAAAAGCCCAGCCGTACCAGCGATTGCCGCAATTTCTGCTCTGTTACATGCAAACACATGACCTGCAGACTCCTGTGTCAGGCAGCAAGTCCCAGTGCCGGTGGAAAGTTCCTTATGAATTGATGCCATTAGGACTGCTGAATGGAGGAAAACTTTTCATTCATTCATCCATTCCAAGAATATTCTGTTTTCCACTATGAACCATCTCAAGGCAGCTTAGAGGACAAAAGATAATCAATTACAGTCTCAGGAAAATAAAACCAGGAGAATAAAATGGTAGCCAGCAGTTAAAAAAAAGCATTGCAGAATGACATTAAAGACACAAAAGAACAGGATGGATTTTGCCCAGCACTGGAAGATGCAAGGATGGCACTGGATGAACAAGTCTTGGGGGGCAGTGCCTGGCCTATTTTGACTGAAGCGGACTCTAGTTATGGAACAATCTGAGAAGCAAAACCACGGCAGAGGCAAACGGTCAAGCACCGAGCCTTCAGGCAACCAAGGAAGTGAGTGAGCAGACCTGACCAGCATCCATGCAGAAGTCAAAGCCTGACTGAGCAGTCAGAAACTTTGCACAGTCCAGAAGCTGAGCCAAACAGAAGTTGGCGGGTCAGTGACAGAGAGCCACAATCATCAAGGCAGGGTGCAGAAGGCATTGGAGCTAAAAAGCAACACTGTTTGCGGCACAACAGCCTGCTGAGCTTTACCCAGGCCACACGGTATGCGAGAGCTCTCTGACCAGAGACCTACTCACAAAGAGTCACTTCTTGCTGCCAGCAGGAATTCCTCGTGGGGACCCTCCTGGCCTGTAACTCGGGGCAACAACACTCCAGGGGGTTAGTCCACCTCCCCTGGCCCGACGAGGCGGAATTGCGGCCAGGGCCCAGGCTTCTGCTGGTCTTCTGACGTGGCCAGTCAGCAGCATCCACCTGTGGGAGCTCGGAGGACTTGAGTGCTTCAGCAGAGCACGGCCATGCCACAGCGTGCAGCCCGCCGGGCAGAATGCTCAGGACAAGACCTTCCTAAGCCTGGTAGCCGGGAGCCCCGACAACCCCCTGGCCGCAACACGCCACTTTATGGCCCTCCGCACGCTGTTATTCAGCCCGGGACTTCGAGGATGGACAGTGGGGAAGGCTGGCACCGAAACCACGGCCGGGGAGCACGTCAGAATTACCAGCCTTGCCAAAAGGTGGCGTTGGAAGGGATCCCCGGGAAGGTGCCCTGCTAGCACCTGCTTCTCTTGAGGAGGACACCTGGCCGCTCTCCCTCAAAGCCTCCACGGTGTGGGAGGGCTTGCTGCCGGGACACCGGACGGCGGGGGGCTGCTGGAGGCTCCCTGGCCTTACTGGAGCCAGCACGGAAGGAGCGGGGCACGGCCACTCTCCCCGGAACGCCTCCCGCAGGGGCACCAGAACTGGCACGATCCATGAGCTGCAGTGCTGGAGCCCCCAGCTGGCTTCACAGCCTGTCTAGGTAGCGCCCTTTGCTACTGCCCTGAATGCCCTGCACCTAGCTGCTCGCGCCTGCTTCAAGGGGAGCTGGTCCTGCACTCCTGCAAGGCAGCCTTCCCCAGCTGGGTGGCCTGCAGAGGCAGGTGGCCCGTGACTCCCAGGATTCCCATCCAGCAGGGCCAGTGACTGGGAATTCTGGGTGCTGCAGTCCAAGCGTGTCTGGAAGGCTCCAGGCTGGGGAAGGCTGCTGTAAGCAATCCTCAGGGATGGAGATAACCAATGGATTCCCTTGAAGCAATCACGGGGCATGGAGGTTGGGGCCTTCAGCAGGGAACTGGGTCTCCAGGGGCCGGATTGGTAGCTTCTGCTGGCCGAAGCAGGGGCGCTGAAGGAGAGTTTCCCACCCAGGCACTATGGGAAAACCTCTCTGGCCCAGTGCACTGCAGCCAGACACACCAGCATAAAATGTTGCTGTTTTAGGTGCAGCATGAACACACATCAACATCTATAGAACCGCCTTCGGGTTCAGACCTGTCCTCCTGGGAAAACCATGTTGCGCAGCCTTGAATGCATAAATTGCCCCATCCTCCTTCCCAAACTTCCCATTCGAGTAAGAGCAGAACTGCACCTTGAAGGCATTCTGTCTCATCCATGAGGTGTAAATCCCCAAGACAGAAGTGCTTCCTCACACAATTCCTCCCGGAGGAAGGTTTTTATCATATGCGATGACTCCAGGTTTCAGGCTTCTCTGCTACGTGGCACGTAGATCACAGCTGGAAAACTGGGATCTGCACTAAATCACAGATGGTCTCGTTCCCCTCCCCCACCATAATTCACAAAACGGGCCGTTTGCACCACTTCCCATACTACTTTTATTGGTGTTTACACATGACAGTCACAGAGATAAGTGGCGGAGGGAAGGTCACAAACCCCACCCCTTGAAATGATGGCTGACTGGTGCCTGTCAAAAGCTTCCCGTACCTTCGCTGAACAGGTGATGAGCTGGGTGCACCTGCCAGCAGACAGGTGTTCAGCTGCAACTCAGGGCGCATCCTACACATGGACCGCTGTCCCCGCATAGAAAGTGCCTGTGCAGTAAGGAACCCTGCTTCTTTGGGGTTCTAGGTCACAGTGAAGCCTTGCATGGCAGGGAGAAGGACCGTGCTCTTTGCAGGCATGCTACTGCAAACAGCAAGCACCCCATCAGTCTCCAGGGCCCCCCTACCCGAAACAAACTAATTCCTCTATCCCTGGAATTTCTCACTGCTCAGAAATGCCAAGTGCTCTGAGGAGGAGGGCTTAAGCTTCAATCCAGGCAAAAGGTCTGCTTTTCTCTTTGTTAAGATGCATCAGGGTGCAGTCATAAAATATTTTTAGTCATGTGTCACAGCCAAGAAAGGCACCCAGAGTGGCTTGCAACTGATCGGCAAAAGAGGTAGTCTCTGCCTGCCTTTAAATTCACATTTAAAATGGCACAGCACGCAAGGAAAGGGCTTGGGGAGGGAAGAGGAACAAAATAAGTAGGCTTCAGCAGGGCTGGTGGGATGGTTTTGCTTCCTCTCTCATTTCCAAAGGAGAGGGGAGATGCGCCTCTAGACATTCTTCAGTTGCTCATCTTTGTGTTAGGTTTGTTTTTGCCAATAGCTTGTACATAAGCAATGCATGATATGTGAAGAAACCCACATAGAAGAAAATTCTCAGCAGACAAACCCTGCTGGGTCCAAACGTCAGGATCTGCTCAGCGCTGGAGGTCCATCTAGTGTCCAGAATGGGAATGACCATTGCAGGATTGGTCCCAGGCACTGCTGCACCTCTCAGCCCGGGAGATGGTGGGAGTGGGGGAGGAGCTGCGAAAGAGCAGCTCTTTCCTGGCTCCGTCGGCCATCCAGGTCTTCCCAGTAGCCGTGCTCCAGCTCCTGAATCTTGCCTGGGCCTTGCAGGATCCCATTCCTGCCACACCGTTCTGTGCTTTGCCTCGCCACCTAGGCTTGCTTGCCACTCCTGCCGCTGTCGCCGCATCCTGCCCGGCTACCCTGCCTCCGGCGCCTGCTCCCTGCTCGGCTTGTCTTCCTGGTTCCTGGCTTGCTCATGACCACACCCTGGCCTGGTTCTGATGCGCAGCCCAGGTTCTTGACTGCCTCTGGCCCAACTCCTGGGCTCAGTACAGTGCCAAAACCCAGTCCTGCCTGGGGTTCTGTTGTCGGGGTCTGGTGCCTCTGTCTTGACCCCTGCCCACGCCCCAACACCAAGGGCTGCCCCAAAAGGTGGCTGGCAAGCAGAGTAAGCTCTCCAGAGGCTCTACGCTAAGGGGATTGTACTTTCTTGGGCAGGCTTCACCCTCACCCTGATAGGATGAGGACACAGTCTTAAAAGCAACAAAACATAGCATTTTTCACAGTGCATTTAATTTCTTTATTGGCAGGAAAGGGCTTTGAGATTGCAGAAGCCACTCTTTTGTTCTTCAGGCAAGGGTAGAAGGAGAGGTTGCTGATATCAGGGTCGGTGTCAGGAGACCCGTGGTGTAATGCAAGCAGGTCTCACAGGATCAAAGCTTTGGGATGCTTTAATTAGCTGGGAAGATAGTCACCTGCCACCCCTCTTTGGCTCATGAGTTTAGTTGCAATCCTGGTGGGGGGGGCGGGTTTGCAGGCATAGTTGTGAATTATGCCTGTTCTGACATAAAAGTAATTTACAGTGGATTGATCTCAAATGAGCAATTAAGAGCAATTAGGTTACAAAAACGCCTTCTCTTGGCAGTGCTGGAACAGGTTTGTTGATGTGGCTCAATCCTGCTGGAAAGAACTGGGCTTTCTCTGATGCCCAGCTGAGCTGCTGGGTGCAGGCGGACTTGTCCTCCTTCGAAGCTCCTTGCTGCCAGCTGCTTCCCCTCAAGCAGACAGGTGGGTGGTGATGGAGGCAGGAGCGGCCAAAAGCTCCTGCCTGCCCCCTTGCTGAGCTCCCTCCTGCAGAAAGTGGCAAAGACAGATTCAAGGGCAAGAAAGTAGTGAGAGCACCTTCCCCCAGCTCTTCCCTAGCACCCTCTGGTTCCCCGTGCAGGCAAGCAAGCTGTCCCAGCAGCAGCAGGTGGCAGCGAGAAGCTGCAACCACCATACCCAGTTCCGGCCCCAGTTTCCAAGGCTCAGTGGGCCATCGTCTTCTCACCATCATTGTCACCCGCTGCTCTTATTCCTCCTCCTCTCCGTCCTCAGAGTTACCTTGTTTGACCAGCAGAGAGAGCCAGTGAGCAAGTAAGAATTGCCCAGTCCTCCTGCTGCCCAGAATAGAGCAAGAGGCATGCAGGCTGCAGAGTGAAGAGGTGCCTGTCTCAGCCCACCTCCAGGGGCCCTCCTCTAGCGAGTTCTGGCAGTGGCACCCAGGTAGGATGACCATCAGGTGGGTGGGGTTGCACCCGGACCTCTCTCCGCAGAACCTGAAATGAACCCTGCCTGGTGTTTGCATTCATGGGAGGGCTGTATCCATGGGGAGGCATGCAGAAGCCCTCAGGTTCACTCCCTGGCATCAACAGGTAGACAGGAGAGAGCCCACCTGAAGCCCTGGAGAGCCACCATGAATCAGGGTAGTAAACTGAGCTGGGTGAGCCAGTGGTCAGGGAGTGTGAGACAGCTTCGTATGGTGCTAGTCCTTTGGGGAAGGGCTGTGGCTCAGTGGTGGAACTCCTGCTTTGCATGGGGGAGGGTCCAGGTTCAATCTGGAGCATCTCCAGGTAGGGCTGGAAAGCACCTGTCTGAAGCCCTGTGAATCCACCTCTAGGCCATGTGGGCAATACTGAGATACTGATCGTCTGGCTTGCTATAATACGCTTCTGCCAACGTGTCAATGAAACTCCACCCCACCTGCTGATGTTTGCATCTACAGAGTCCTCTTCGGAGTGCAAGTGCCTTCTCTCCCAGGTAACAGGCCCCAGTATCCAGCCATGGAAGCCATGCTCAGTCCCCAAAGTCCCCAGCAGCCTGGGACAGGAAAAGACAGGACTGAGGCCATGAGCTCCCAGGCCCCAAAGCTGGGGCAGACTGTCCCCAGCCCAGCTGACTTCTGTTGCATCAGCTCTCATCTCACCTAAAGCTCCGTCAACAGGCCTGGGCGTGAAGGAGCACCGTTCCCCAACGCAGCTTAAGTGCCCATAACTTAGCACTTGATAGACGCAAGGCAGGCAGGCTGCTGTGTGCTTAAATTCCAACAGCTGCATAAGCAAGTTAGTAAGTTTACAATTCACAGAGCTGTGGCTCGGGGAGGGGGAAAGGAGCACTTTGCTTTTGTTTTTAAATCTGCCGTAACACAGCTGGCAGCATCAAATTGTCATTAAAACATGGTATTTAAGATGATTTAATGGGTTGATTGCCAAGCAAGAACCACAGCAGTTTACTCAAAACTACTGAGCTGAAAAAGGATGTAACTATTTAAGTGGCATTCAGAGAGAGAGAGAGAGAGAGAGAGAGAGAGAGAGAGAGCGCGCGCGCGCGCGCGCGCGCGAGCAGACAAACTCATACTGTGTGGATTTCTGGGTGGCTGTTTTTGTTTTGCTTTGTTTTGTTGCTGACCTACCCAACCACCCATCCAACACACATATACACAATCATGCATATTTAGAGGTGATCAACTGCCATGCAGCAATTATACAAGAACATTCCAAACCACAAATTTTTAACTAGAAATTTCAGCTCCCGAGAGAGGAGATTTGTTCTCTCCTCACAAACTGCAATAGCACTTTTTAATAGCATTGTCATTATTTAGTTATAATGTCCATTTCCGATGCACAATGCTTTAGACACAGAGATTGGGAAGATGCTCATTCAGCACTTACCCAATTCTGCATTTTCAAACACTCGTGTGAACCCAAATTCATGCTATCCTTTGAAGTTTACACACCTCCAAATTTCTTAATTCACTTTATATCTTGCCTTTTTCTTATTGAAAGCACTCGGAGTAGCTTACATCATTCTCCTCATCATCTGAGTCTGATCCCCACAACAACAGCCCTGAGAGGTAGGTTGGGCTGAGAGTCTGTGACTGGCCCAGAGCCACCCAGTTGGCTCCGTGGCCAAGCGGGGACTCGAACCCAGGTCCTAAGTCCGACTGCTGTGTTCTTAAGAGGTCTGCCCATTAAGCAAAACTATATGCGTGAGGAGAAATGTGCTCAGAAACAGTTACGAATGTTTGTGCAGGGTTACAGCAAAGCTCCATAGAATTTGTCCCTCTGACATTCATGGACTTCCTGTCCTGCTTGGTCCTGTTGGACAAAGTGATCCAGGTCAAGAGATGTCTGCAAACCCTCACAAAACAAAGGTTGTGCACCGGGATCCTTCTTCCACATCATGTGCTGTGTCCTGTGCCAAGTCGTGCGCAGCATAAATGAAGGCTTGCACACGTGACATAGAAGAGGGAAGCCCCTGTTCACACAGGGCACTGGGTGGCGGGAACGGGGGCTCCTGTGACAAAGCAGGCCAGCACTCCCTGGGAGTCCAGTGGGCTCCCATCCCCAGCGCGGGCTCCTCACACACCCCTCTGTTCATGCAGCCTTTAAAAACGTGAGCATTTGAGGCCACCTGCGTGTCCAATGGGAGAAATGTGCCAAGTCTGGCGAACCATGTTTAAGACCGGAGAAGCGAGGAATTGAGAGGCGTCAGACGTGGGAGATCCATTCATCCCTACTTATATGTGGTCCTAAAAAAAAGAAGACATGATCAAGGGGCTGGGGTTGCTCACCAACAAGGAAAGGTTACAACATCCGGGAGTGTTTTGCTGAGAAATGGGGTGAGAGATGTACATAAAATCATGGATGGTGCAGACCAAGTCAAAAGGGAGACACTTCTCCCACCCCATAATACTAGAACCTGAAGAGGGCTTCCCATGACACTCATTGGTGGGAGTTTCAGGACAGCGAGAAGGAGGTTCTTCTCTACACAGCACATAGTTAAGCTAAGGAATGAACTTCCACAAGGTGTTGCCATGGCCACCAAGTGGGAAGGCCAGAAGGGGGTCCAGACAAATTCATGGAGTGGAAGGCTGTGAGTGGCCACTTGTCCTGAAGGCTCTGTGTGGCATCCTATATCAGGGGCAGTGTGCCCGTGAACACCAGTGGCTGAGGAGCATGGGCATGGGGGTGTTAGTGCGCTCACAACCTGCTGGTGAGCTTCCCATTGGAATGCTGGCAAGAGGGACCGCGGGGCTGGTCCAGCACGTGGCCCTCAGTCATATTTCAAGCATTTCCTGCAAAGTAATCTGCCTCTTACGTTTTAGCAGAAGGCAGAGTCTTGTCTTGCTCCCACACCTTGCAAAACTGTTCCCCAAGGAGCTTGCATTCTAAGTTTTAACAGTGGGGAAGATAAGAAAGGGATTAGAAGAAAAAGTAGTACAAAGGTACTACTATATCTGTGGGATCAGCAGTGTAATCTTTCACATGCCTTCTCCGAAGTGGGCAACACTGATCAACAGAGCTTACTCCCAAGGAGTACAAGGCCCACTGAAGCCACTGGCACTTGCTGCTGAGTGGGACTTGCACTGTTGGTGCCATGACGTGCACTGTTCTTTCAGCGTGTAAATGGCCACAGAGCCTGCGGACTATGGGACAGTATATATATTTAATAATTGTGTGTGTGCGTTTCAAATCTATAGTTCGCCATCATTTTATTATCTATCAATATAAGAGTAGGAGACAGCACGAAATCATTAGATTTTTACACCATAAAATTTTGAAGAACAAGTATATGATTCCTTCAGGTAATACAAAATGGTCAGGAAGAACAGAGCCTTTAAATAAGGCAATTATGTGTCTCTTATTGCACTCATGGTGGGATTACCAGAAGATCAACCTTCTGTTTTCAGTCAGATAATTTAGAGATAAGGAACACAGTAGATGAAAATCAAAGGGAAATGAGAGCTGAAAATGTATGCTAACTGGACAAAAGGTTAGAGTACCTGGTCAGTTGCTGTTCTGGGACAATAATATTACCATCAAAGACGTACTTCTGAGAAGCATCCCAAATTTCATTAAATTTGTACAATATATTCTCCTTTATGTATACTGTCCACTCTCAAGATGCCCTTTGTAGGAACTTGTTTCAGGTCACACCTGCTGAAATTCCCTTTTCTGCACAACAATTAAAGATTCTGGAGCCATGACCATCCTACAAACTAGCAGTGCCCTGGGTTGCGCATAGCTCCCAATTCATGGATTAAACAGCCTCGGAATTAACACGGCCACTGAGGAGTGAGAGAGCACTGCCTTCCAGCTGCTCACCATTTACACTTTCCAAAACAACCCAGGCACACCCCCCATTTGAATGTGACACTCTGGGTTGTTTAGGTGCTAGCCCAGAGTTCCTCATAATTTGTTTCTGGGTTAACTCCAGGTTGCTTAACCCTTAAATGACCCCGAGTTCCAGGTGTTGTGTTAACAGCCCAGGGAGAGAGCATTCCTTGGCTGCTGACTGAAAACAGAAGCAATGAGTATGCAAGAGCACTCACTGTTGAGCCCAGGCAATACCTGGGTTAAACAAGCTAGGAATTGTCATGGTATACACCCTAGATCAATATATATCCTACATTTTATTTAAAAAAGCTAAAAAGCATTTGACTGGAGGAAATGAGGAATCTGTTTAATCTTTTCTCCAGGCAGAATTCAACATTCTTCTACCAGTAGAGAATTCAACATTCCTCTACTTCTCTACCAGTAAAGGAATAAAAATTGGGTGCGGCTGAGTGTTCCACTGAAGGGTGCTTCTGTATGTGAAGGGAGGGAAGGAAGGAAGAATCCCTACTCATAGAACTCAAGCATCTCAAGGAGAGGTGTTCCAGCCTGGCTTTTCCCTTGACATGTTAGATTTCTACCTTTAGGGGATTGTTCAGGTGGCTTATGGGGGTGGGGGTTCATATCTTGTCCACCTCTGCTGCAGCATTTCTAGTTAGAGACTCACTTCCCTTCTTGTGATCTCTCACAGTAGTTCCACAAAAGTCATACAGGCTATTTAAAGTAAAAACAGTCCCAACTATCCTGATATCAGAATTTGCTTTGTGAGTAGATAACACTGGTTGAAAAGCTCACGGTGAGTTGCACTTATACTTTTGGCTTCTTTGCCATGAATAGAAGAGTACACAAAAGAGTCAGTAGGTAACACAGAAAGACAACCTGGTGGCCAGGTGCCCTCTGGATGGAGAAGTCAAAGCACACTCCATGGCCCTCTCAGTTGATCACAGAGACATATTTGATTCTTCTTTCCAAAGAACAGAAAAGGGAAAGGGTTCTGAAATTAAGGCAAGGGCTTTCTTTGAAACTGTGAATGAAACGACACCAGCTCTTTTCAACCCTCTGATAGGAGCAGTAACTGGAAAGGGTTGGGAGCATTCAATTCTAATAATCACCCATGGTCATTCACTGCAAAGCTTTGATTAGTTTTCTTAAAAGACCGCACATTCAATAATTTGAAGCAAGAGGTTAATGGTGCTATTACATCTATTATACCTTTTAAAATCCTTCTGCTCTTGTTTTCCATGTCTGTATTACCTTCACCTTTCCATGAACCCATTTTTCCAGCTGTTTCTTTCTGACATAAAGTTTGCCAAACCCCATCCCAGGAAAGAATGGAGAATTTTATCAGCTTAGGGGAATTTGCAGATTCCCGTAACCTAACCCACACAGACATACGAGAACAAACTATAGATACAGTTGACCGCAACGGAAATATAGGCCTTGCAAGTGAAGAGGTAGAATTATTTGGAAAAGGCTGCCCTCATTCAGGAAGTTTAAAAGATTGGATTTCTCAAGAAAGGGAAAATTTATGTATTCAGTGTTTACAGGGAAATGTCTCTGTAAGGTAAATATACATATATACATACTTTTCTATCCATGTGTCAGGAATTAGCAAAGTATGCATCATTATAAAGGCTGGACTGGGCTCGGAAGGGGGATGAGTCTTGATAGAGAGCCCTCACTCCCAAAGTAATCTTGCTCCTTCGTGCAATATTTCATTCATCCTGCCACAGGAGTGAGTCACAGCCATTCACTTATATGGAAGTAAGTAAAAGCAGGCAACCCAGGACACAGTTAGCATGGGTTTTCAGTCTGTCCCTGGTGACTCAATGGCTGGAGGAAGAAGTACGGTTTGCCCTGCCTGGACTGTTTCCAAGACCGAGATAATTCATCCCATGGAATTCAATGGAAATTCAATGGCCATTGAGAAACAGCCAACCCACTCCTTGCTCAGGGATTGAATCAGTTACCTATTGGTATAACCTGCGTAGAAGGGCAACCAGCATGGAGATAAGTGTGCAAACCAGAGGTGGAGATATGCAACAAACTTTTCTTACTGTCATTTGTCTTGCAGATTGATTGATTGATTGATTGATTGAAAACTTTTGTACCCCGTCCTATACATAAAAGTCTCAGGATGGTCCAATAACCAATGCACAGATGCTAAACTAGTAGGTGTCAGAAGCCGTTCATCTAGTCCAATTCAAAGTGGGAACCTTCCAAATCCCAGTAGTGAGCAGGGCCAGAGTCCAATGCAGACAAGGTGAAAACCACGCAGTCCATTTATACACATCTCCACACATTTTCCCACTCCTCAGTTCATGGGAGGGAGGTGAAGAGTGGTGGGAGGGGATTAAAAGGGGGGGGGAATCCAATCAATGGATGGACCACCACCTCAAAGGGTGAGCAGGTGACCTCGTTATCGGGGACACTCTCCAAGCTTACGCCAGCTCCTCTCAGCGTCCGGCCTTCTTCCCACCCGCTCCTCAGCACCAAATCTAAAATTGGCTCTCTGGAGCGATTCCATGGGAGGAGGTGTTGCTGCTGTACCCAGGCTGTGCCCATGTGTTGGATGCCCTTAAAACTCTGGGTGTGGAGGCTTCCGCACACCTGCCTTGGAGCACATTGGATGGAGTCCTTAAGTTACAACAGGCTGGTATTTGTCTGGTCGCACCCACTTCTGTCTTTGGCCCTGCTTCTTTGGTTTCAGACCACCTCATCAGTGGGGTCCTGCAGCTGGATTTGGCCCATGGTCCAGAAGAGGCTTGACACCGCCAGCTTACGACCCCACTGCAAGAGCACTCTCTTCTGTCATCGTCTGGAACTGCACATGAGGCTCGGTAAGCGTGGCTTTCCCAAGGCCGCCTTCTGAGTCCATGGCAGTGGAAAAATTTGGGGATGGCGTGGCTTGAAGCTCAGCCTACAGCTGCTGTTTCTATGGGTTTAGAAACTTCTAAATAGCCAGTGGTGCAGCCAGGGCATGGGAGTAGGAACTCGGGAAAGACAAACAAATGCACACCACTGCTTGTGTTGCTATATCAGTTCCTGAAGTAACGGCAGTAACCGTAGAGTTGTTTTTGAACTGAATTTTCTCTTCACCTACTTTTTAAAACAATTGCAGTCTGTTCCCTTAACCTTGGTGGGGGGAAGGTAGCAGAGGGAGTGGGGAAGGGGGTTTACGGTCTGGGAAGGGTTTGGCTTTTGTCCCAAGCACCCTGAGAACAAACACCTACCAAGATTAAAATGTGAGCAATTGAACTCCCTGGCCAATCACTTAATATTTGACTTTCGAAAGAGCCCGGGCACCCTGTGCCACTTCACAGTGTAATCTCGGACATTCAACATGTTGTTGATGGGCAGATAGCTGAATCTGTGGGCACAGTGTGTTTGCCCCAGCATTGGAAAATGGCACCTCTTGCCTTTCACATTCCAGTGTCACCTTGCTTCTTTGTGAACCTCTTGACCAGCCTTTCAAAGATCGCTAAACAAGGAGGGCAGAATTCATGCTTGAAAACACGTGTCTCCTTTTCTCTCCATTTGCGGCGTCAATCAGAGACCAGCTTGGAGGACTGGATGGGATACCATTCATAAGAACAGAAGAGCCGCCAAGATGGATCAGGCCCAGCTGGTCCAGCATTCCATTCACAGTGTGGTCTCCAGCATGATAAGGTTGCAAAAGCATTCTCCTGCCCATCTTCCCCAGCAACTAATATACCCAGGCACACAGCCATCAGCATAACCGTCCTGAGACCTTGTATAATAGGACGCATACAAAAGCTTTTAATAAATAATAACAACCATGGGTGACCTTCTCTTCCATGACCGCATCCAGTCCTCTTTCAACACTATCCAAAATGGTGGCCTTCAGAGCTCACAAAAGGTCCCCCGTCTGTCCTGAGACTTCCCCGAGTGCTGAGAAGCTTTCGTGCTTCCTCTTACTTTAGTCCTATCCCAGTTGGGGCTGCTGCGTGCTCCTCAGTTGCACAAACGGAAGAGCAGAGTTGGACCAAACCAAAGGATCTGCCCAGCATTATGTTTCTACCACGGGTGAACAAAGACCCACTGAAAGGGACAAGAAGGACACAAGTGCCACAGCAGCCTCCTCCTTGGAGAAGCTAAGTCACAGGTGCAAATTAAAGTAATGCTTGTTACTGAAACGGTATTAGAGCATGGATTTCACCAGAGTGCAGAGGACCACGAACAGTTCCCTTCAGTGCCAGCTGCCTCTGTCTGTGGTCCATGCGCTGATTGTCACCAAGGGACAGTCCTTCAGCTTCATTCTTCTTAAACAGGAACTGGGTGAGACAGCTGAACAAATAGAGGACTGTAAGCCATTGTGAGAGTACAGAGCCAGAAGTGGATGGAGATTGCAGCAGGAAGGAATAAGAAGTGGAAGAGGAAGATTTTTAAAAACACAGATCCTAACCCTGATCCCTATACTGCCTACATTGAAAAAATCAAGCATGCAATTGCTAATTATAAGAACAGTGTCATGTTTAAAGTGCCAGGAAAAATGTTTATCACTGGTACTGGTTCGTCGATGAAGGGTATTCTTAATCCAAATGGAATATACTAGCATATAAAATTCTAAACTCAGTTTCATGTTGTTGTAATAATTTTTTCAACATTGCAAAGCAACTTGAGTTCTGCCAGTCAGGAGGAGTGACCAGCATCAGAAAAGGAAGGGACCTTGGGTTCAAAATTGCCTGGAAGAATAATTGCCCTACTCCATCTTCCGGAATTGGACACCCAAGGAGGTATGCATTGCCTCCAGCTTGGATACCATAATCAATGGTATTGAAAGGCACTGAGATGTCCAAAGGGACCAAATAACAGACAACAAGCATTCATTTGCAAGAAATTTCTCCTCCCATCCAAACCCCATTGTTTTGCATTTCAGAAAATGATTTGAATTGCTCACAACACATCTGTTTCAGTAGTTTTCACAAGTAGTTGCTACTTATGTTGATTCACACTGCCAGTTTGTCTTAAATAGGAGGAAAACATCACAAACATATGCCATTGTGCAATGAACTCATTTTACGTGCATCTAAATTGCACCCCTTTTCTTTCAAGGGGCATTTTCATTAGAAGCTCTCACTCTCGTGTGGCACCGTTGCAAGTTGCTGATAATAGCTGAAAACCTGCTCCTTGCTTCGGGAGCTGTCCTCTCATTCAGCTGTGCTGCTTTGGCATGACTTTTAGCAGGTGAAATCCTTCATATTTGTTGCTTCTTGACCACCTCACCGGGAAGGAAGTCCCATTTGTGTCAGTGGCCCCAGGTTGCTCCTTTTCTGATTCTTATCTCAGGATAAAAACAGACATTCGTACCAGTCCTGTAGCCAGGGGTGCCCTCCCTAAATTTTATCTGCCCCTCTACAAACAATTAAAAATGGTTAGCACTGTTGTCTTTAAAAGGCCTGGGAGCTGGATGAATGGGCCTCGTGCCACCGGCTGTGTGCATGCAGATTTCTGTTGTCCCACAATCACACCGTTTTGAACCACTCCTTAAACCTGCAAAACTCATAGTGGGACACGTGCAGTCAGGCAAATGCCATCTTTAGGCTGCTCAAAAAAGCAAGGAAGGAGAGTGAGCTGGTTTCTGCACCCAAACCCAGTTTGTTTGATTGTTGGATTAGATTTCTATCCTGACCTGTTTGTTTGCCGCCCTGTAGCCTGGAGATCTCTGGGTAGCTTATAATAAAAACAAAGTCAAAATAGCCTTTTATCCAAAATGGCTCTCCAGGTGGGTTACAAGATGTACTATAAAACAACATATATATAAAAAATAGTATTAATTTAACAATATAACAATAATAAAATCACAAAAAACAACACAAAAGCATCTGTGATGTAACTTTACAATGATGTCTCTATCACCTCAGTTCTTAATGAATAAAAACACATTAAAAGATACAACAGCACTAAAATATAAACAAATACTCTAAAATATCACAAAATCTTCAAAGTTACCTTAACAGCTCAAGTAGAGACCACCCTGAGATAGTAGCAGTTCGACAGTATACAAAAATTTTAAACAAATAAAATATTGGGTAAATAAATTTTTTCTTTGCCTGGTGCCAGAAAAATTTAATGAGAAGGTGCCAGGCGAACCCCTTTGGGGAGCCAGTTCCAAAGTCAGGGAGCCACTGCCAAGAAGACCATTCTACTTGTAGCCCCGCCCCTGATTTGCTTCAGATGGAGCTTCTTAAGAAGGACCCCCAGCGATGACCTAAGGACCCAGGTAGGCACGTCTGGGAAGAGGCTCTCCTTCAGGTAACCTGGCCCAGGCCGTTCAGGGCTTTAAATACTAGTGTCGACACTTTGAATTGGCCCCAGACTTCAGCTGGTAGCCAGTGAAGTTGGCAGAGGACTGGCCTTGTATGCGCTTACCTGCCAGTCCTCAGCAGCAGCCTTGCTGCTCTACTGTAGACATACTGAAGTTTCTGGACCATCTTCAAAGGTAGCCCAACGCACCTTGCAAGGTCGCCTTGCAATAATCCAGATGAGAGGTCACCAAAGCAAGGTCTGGGCTGTCCAGGCACAGTTGCAGCTGGTAATCAGCCTCAGCTGATAAAAGGTGCTCCTGGCCCCCAAAACCACCAGGAATTCCAGTGATAATTTGGGGTCCAGAAGCACCCCCAAGATACAAACCTTATCCTTAGGAGGGGGTGACCCCATCCAGGGTCCTCCCCCACTAACAGCAATCCCACCTGAAGCTTCACTTTATGGGCCCTCATCCAGTCCATCATCGAGTCCAGATCACAGTTCAGAACAGTCGCTGCCTCACCTGGAGCAGATGAAAAGGAGAGGTAGATCTGCATGCCATCTGCATACTGAGGGCATCTTGGCCCACACTTCTGAGCGGCCTCTCCCAGCAGTTTCATGCACATGTTGAAAAGTGTGAGGAATAAGACAGCAGAAGTGTGGATAACACCGGCCACGGCGCAGAGCCGCAATCCCCCAGCACCCCTTCTGGCATCAGACCTCCAGCTTCTGCAGGCCACTGAGCCACCTGGCAGTTCTACAGCCGAGCCACTGACGCCACTGCCAATGTCACACACGGCATGTGCTGATAGAAGAACGTAGGGAAGCGCCTTCCATGGGCTGGTCCGCCAGACTCTCTGTTGGTCCATCTCACAAGTGTTGCCGTGAAGGCTCGTGCCCACGGCCTGGGAGCCCAGGAGGGCTGCAAAAGAGAGGCACCAGCAGCCCCGGAGCCTCAGAAGCAAGCCCCATTTCGTTCCTGTAGTTGCAAGGAAGCAGAGAAGCCTCGGCATATTCCTTTGTGGAACAGCAAAGGGAAAGGGTCAGAAGGGAAACCTGAGTTGTCTATTTTGCATGCTGCCTGCAGAGGCATCCCGTCCGGCTGCCAAGGTCTAAATTCACCTTGCTCCACAGCTCCGTCTGCGTCACTGCGATTCAGCCCCTGCACCTGCCTTGAGCCTGCACGTGGCTTTGGAGCTGGGAGAAGATGGTCCTATGCAAACCCTGGCACAGCCCCCAGGGTGGCCCCCAGGACTTCCTTCATGCAGCGCCGGCGTTCCTTTATGGGCTCAGGGTCTCTGCCTGATGCAAGTATCCCCAGGGAGTGATGACTTTGGGACTGGGGAGGAGACAGTGATCCTGTACCCCCTAGATTTCATCTGAGGGGCCATGGGCTAGTTCAGAGTCCCAGCTCCGAGGGAAAGCTGAGAACTGGAGTTCCTCCCTGCCCCCCGACAACCAGCACGGGAAGAACGACCCCAGCTGCTCTCAGAGGCCGGGAAAGTGATCCCAGAGAGGTCACCTATTTTGAAGGTGTTTGCCATTTTCAAGGGCTGTCGAGTCCAGGCCCATTTTAAAGAGAAAGGACCCTAAACGGAAGAGCTGCAAGCCTTGAGGGTGCCCACCCAGAGCACCTGCACAGCAGACAGTGAGTGAGGCACATGGTCCACTGCCACATTCTTCCACATTATGGCGAGATGGGCTTTTTTCTATGCAAATGATGGTTATTTCTCCATGTTCATCTACACATATTGCAAGCCTCACGCAAATAGGTGCTCTGTTTTTGTCCTCTGTGAGATGGTGATGTGACTTACAACTGAGATGGGTGAGACCAAGAATTGGCTTCAGGACTATGAATTCTTCTTCTTTTGCATCCAACCTCCACTCTCAGAGCCTGCAGGGTGGTCCTGTGTCCTACTTGTGTGGGACCTTCTTTGCAGAGGACAATCCTCTGTTTGAGGGGCTACCAGAGGAGATTCTGTCTTGCAGAGCTCCTCTCTTTGAACTGGTCTCTAGTCCAGGTCTGGTTTAAAGATCCAGAACCCTAAGAAAGAATAACGGGGGCTCTGCAGATGCCGATCAACACTAGATAAAATAATAAAGTAAAGGGGAATAAAAGGAGCAGTTGTTTGTGGTGCACGTTCCAAGTTCTGGCAGATTTGGACTCACTTGATGAGGAGAAGCAGGGGACCTGGGAACAAGCACCCCCAGATTTTGAGTTGGGAGAAGCAGGGGTTTACCTCAAGGCCACCCTCTCCTGATGTTCAGGTGGGCTCTGAGAATAGCCGACACCTGCCAGGAAGGGGCATGGGGCAGGAGCTCCAGGAGCCAGCCGAGCCTGGTACAACTCTTGACCCCATGATGCAGCATCCGCAGAGAAGGGCCAGCCAGCTAGAGCAGTGGTGGACAAAGGAGAGCCTTGCCCAGCTCATAAGGGCCCTCCCAAAGGGAGTGGGCCCAGGGTACTCAAAACAGGGCTCTCAGAAGCAGTTGCAAGATTCAGTTCAACAAACCTCTCTGTGCATGCTCAGAGACTCATTCAGTGGCGATTGTGCTTACTGGAGGCACTTTGGAAAAGAATAAGCTTTTCCAAAGGAACAGTCTGCTGCTTTGATTGCACAAAGGGGGGAACCAGGCTTCAGGCCCCAACATCTGGAGAGCAGCCAGAGCAATCGTGCAGGGCACAGTCTTCCCACTCTGCTGAGACGGGCTGCATTGCTATCCACGTTATAGTCATGATTTTTACATGGGCATGTGCACGAATAAATCTGCTTGCACATGCTTTATGACCACTGGTGCCTTCTTCTAGCCTCTTTTTTGGCAAGATGGAAACACCCCGCCCCCCACTGACGTCTCACCCATCCCTTCTTGCTAGAATTCCCCACATTGCCTAACTCTGCCTCCTCCAGAATTTCCTCCCAGAGATCATGTTCTCCAATTGCAAGTATACAAGTGGATAGCTCTATCGGCAAAGGGAAATGTGCAGTTTGCACCGTCTTCTGAGCCAACCCATCAAACCACTGGGCCCATAGAAGCCAATGCAGCAGAGTGTAAGGGCCAGGATGTGGGTGGCAGCTGGGACAGGCAGAATGCCAGGACCAGGGTGCTGGTGTAAGACCAGACCCTGCAGCTTAGCAGGGCTAGAGGCGGGTGGCGTGGTCAGCAATCCAGGGGCAGGGCTGAGGCAGCAGGCAGTCCAATATTATACAGGGGAGAGGGAAAGCCTGGTCCAGAAACCGTCCGGTGGTCTGATGCTGGGGAAACGGTCATGGAAGGGTGGTCCCGAGAAGAGTGGGCTGGAGCAGGGCAGGAACAACTTGCAGCGAGCAAAAGCACACAGGAGCAGGGCAAAGGCAGACCAGGGTATGCAGGACCAAACAGGAGCAAGGCAGGAACAGGCTGAAACAAGGCAGGGACTAACCAGAGCAAGCAGGAGCAGGGCAGGAACAAGGTTCGAGATGTGGTGCTGCAGAGAGAGGCCAGAGCACAAGAGAGTCCCGAAGAGAGACTTCTTGCGTCGCCGGGGCAGAGAGCAGCACTGCCAGACAGCCTTTTCCACTGGACTTCAGGCCCTCCGGCTGCACCGCGTCACTGCTCCTCAGTGGCTCCCTGCGAGAGCCTGCGCGGGCGCTCCTGGTTCTCCAGGCACTTGCAGGGTCACGCAGGCCTGGATCCTGACACAGGGAAGGCAATCTGGTTTCGTTGCACCTGCACTGTGAGCTCATTTCTGGGCACAAATTAAGAAGTTAGTCATTAGCCATACAGCTCTGAGTCCTTTGGAAGTGGCAAGCATGAAGAACAGTCTTCTCCCAGACAAATGCACGCGATGTCTGTCCTTGGAGACCTTGTCTACATCCCTTTATCACTGGAGGCCAGGTTGGCTAGGATGCCAAGAAGGGCATTCCCTGCGGTGGCCCCCAGATTGTGGAATTCCTTCTCCCATGTGGCCCCATTGGTCCATTCAGTGTCACTGTTAAGGCTGGCCTTTGTTCTGTCCTTTTTTTCTGAACCATTATTCTTTTTTTGTTATCCTTCAGTTTCTTCAGATCTATTTTGTTCTTTTCTGTGGTGTTCTTATCATTATGTACATACTGAGGTTTGTTTCACTCTTTGTTAGAAGCTGCTTTGAGAAGGCCTTTGGCCTGAAAGAAAGAATTAAAGTATTTTAAATAAATGGAGAAGAATGCATAGTGCTCCCTTCTCCTTCACTGGTGTCATCCTGTGACTAAAAGGAAAGATGGTTTGGGACATTTTAACTTGAAAAGTCCTATTAAATGGCTTTCTTACAACAACTGAAGTGAGAACTCTTGCAAGGTACGTGTGGCTTAGCACTTAAGTACAGATAAGCTTGAGCTGATAAGGACCAATATCATGCATGGTAATATATTTTAGTGCCCCAGTAAAAGATCGGGTCTTTCCAATTTTGCGCAGCTATATGGTTATACTGAGCAAGCAAACACTATCACCTCACTGGTTTCATGTTTTTAAATATCTTCTAGGACCATCAGTGACAATGATGTATTTGGAAATCAAATGGAACCAGCTAGAATATGCTCAGATAGGCTTCCCATCTTTTTCCATGACAAAATCTCTGCTCCTGCAAAGGCAGATGCTGAGGCATCATTACAAGCAGAAGATTGTAAAAGGTGCCGCTTTTTCTATTTTTGTCACAGGGAAGCACCAGTCAAGGGTTTTGCCTCAAGTGTTGAATTCTCTTGAGGCAGCTTTGCTGTGCAGCCTCCCCTCAGCCACGTAATTTCATGCTAGAAACAGTTTCTGTGATGCTCTGTTCGAAAAAGCAGTGGTCTTAAGATGTAGCTTGGCTCCCAGCAGGACTGATCAGCATCAGGGGCACATGCCAAGTGCCACATCTGAGTGGGGGCCACTGCTGATCCCCTCCGAGGGGCCCAGCTCCACTCCTGTAGTGGCCAGGTGCCCCACTGTGCTGATAGGTTACCAGTGCATGGATAACTGTGGCTCCGCTCTGCTCATCCAAGTAGGAACATAGCTGGAAAATCATCCTAAGCTGATAGAAGGTGGTTCTGGCCACTGGAGCCACCTGGGACACAAGTGACATCGAGGGTCCAGCAGCACCTCCAAGGTACAAACCTTGTGCTTTAGGGGAAGCCTGACCCCATCCAGAACAGGTTAAAAAATGTCCCAGTTGGACAGATGGCCTGCCCACCAACTGCACCTACATCTTGTCTAGATTGAGCCTTAGTTTATTGGCCCTCATCCAGTCTGTTACCAATCCCAGGCACTGGCTAGGAATGGTCCCTGCCTCACCTGGATTAGAGGGAAATGGGAGTATTGCTGAGCATCATCCACATATTGATGGCACTTCAGCCCAAACCTCTGGATAATCTCTCCCACTGGTTTCATGTAGATGTTGGGAATAGAATGGCTCAGGGAATAGAATAGAATAGAATAGAATAGAATAGAATAGAATAGAGCCATGCAGGACTCCATGGTACGTACAAGTGCCATGACACACAACAGCAATCCTCCAGTACCACCTTCTGGAGATGGTTCACCATGTAGGAATGGAGCCACTGCAAAGCCTCTCCAGAAGGATACCATGGTTGATGAGAGGTCCAGGAGAATCAACAGGGCCTCACTCCTCCTGTCTTTCTTCCAGCAAAGGTCATCCCACAGGGCGACCAAGGAAGTTTCAGTTCCAAACCCAGGGCTGAAGCCTGATTGAAATGGATCCAGACAATCTGTTTCATCCAAGAGTGGTTGGAGCTGCCTGGCCACAACCCACTCAGTCACCTTGCCCAGGAAGGAAATGTTGGCTATCGGTCTATAATTATTCATGTCATCTGGATCCAGGTTAGGTTTTTTCCGGATTGGTGTAATCACAGTGGCCTTTAGGGAACTGGTACCACTCCCTCTCTCAAAGAGGTGCTCACAGCTTCCTAGACCTAGGTGTATTCTTGCTCCTGGGATCTCTCAAGATGGGCAAGGGTTGAGCAAACAGGTTGTGGGTTGAACCTGACCAAGTACCTTGTCCACATTCTCAGGCCACAGTAGTTGAAATTCATCCAACAAAACAGAACCAGACAGTGCTCTGAACACCTCTGCTGATGGAACTGGGATAAGTGTGGTGGACAGCTCATAACGAACCTAAGCAAGTTTATCCTCAAAGTGCTGTGCAAATTCATCACAGTAGTTTCTGAGGGTTTGATGGAGTCTCCTTTTGAGCCAGATTGTACAAGGCCCCAAAATGCTCAAAAAAGAGCCACTGGAGGACACCACGAGGACACACTGCTACTGGCAATAAGGTGTGTTTTGCCATCTTCACCACCGCCAAATAGGCCCAATGGTGAGCACAAAGCCATGTTTGGCTGGGCTTATTCTGAGTTCTCCTCCACCTAAGCTCTAGTCATCTTCCCTCTGGCTTCATGGCCCTCAGCTCCAGCATACAGCAAGGAGCTGGACGGTCTCTACGGAACAGAAGAGGGCACTTGGGGGCAATTGTGTCAACTGCCCAGACCATCTCCATATTCCACAGAGTGACCTGGGCTTTGATGGGGGTGCCTACCAAGCCAGTCAGAAAACCATCAGGCTCCATTAGCCTCTGGGGGCGGACCATCTTGATGGGTCTCCCACACTAGCAGTGGGGAAAGGGGGCCGCAAGTCCAAACTTCACAAAGAAGCAATCTGACCATGGCAAAGGGGTTGAGGTCAATCCCCCTACTAGGAAATCACCATCTTCCTTCCTAGTCAAGAATACCAGGTCCCAAGGGTGCCCTCTTATGTGTGTTGGGCTGGTGACAGCCCCATGGTTGTCATGGCTGCCTGAGCCACCTCAGACAAGGTGGCATGGAAGCTGAGATCCCCCAGGACCCGGCTCAGTGGCCCTGACGGCAGCAAAGGGACAAGGCCCTCAGGGTCTGAATCTGATGTGGCTCTGGGTTCAGCAAGAGCCTTCACAGCCTCTCTGGGCCTTTGTGGCAGCCCCTGACCAAGTGGAGAAAACTCCAGCCCAATCTGGGCACACACCATAGGTCCTGACAGCTGCTGGACAGAGAAGATCCCCGGCCTGAGTGGAAAAGGATGGCCCAAGTTCTCTGGGTTCTGAGTCCCACCGTGTTTAGAGAATTTGCACGTTCTTCCACCCTTCAAAATACCCCGTGGCATGTTCTATTTAGCACATTTTTCCCTTGGTTGTCCTGTACTGTGGAGCCTGCCTTCCGTGTTTATGGCATTTTGATGAAGATGATACTGGCAGTAAATGTGAAAATGACAGTCCGTGCTTAGCCCTGCTTCAGCTACACCCACTGAAACTGAAACAACTGAAATGAGTCACGATTTGTTCCTGCGCTGATGTCAACGAGGCTGCTCCAAGCATACTGTTCATCTCAAGGCGACCCAATAATAATGCAAGGCACTCCATTCGGGACTTACCTCATGACGAGCTGATGTAAGCAAAGGCGTGATGTTACAACCTGGGAAACAGAAGTGATCCTGGCCTGCAGTGCAACCGAAGGAGGACCTGGCAATACATTCAGCGTGTGTACAGACAAAAGGCAACCTACATGGGTATTTGGTCGGCTTTTGTTGAAACCTATGCATGACACAAGCACCGAAACTGATACAGTCGAATCTACAATTTTCACCTTGTGTCTTTTGCCTCGTTTTTCTGCAATGCTGCAATTCAAAAGCTGAAACAACTAATAAAAACTATCATTACTGCTGACTACTGCTACGGACACAAACTCAGAGTCCGTCAATACACCGCAGCTAATGCAAAAAGAGAAGCCCCGCCTTCGATTATGGTACAAAATTAACATCGTGCAATAAACGCGCACACTCATCCCTTAGCGGAATCCCCGCACTTCTGCCCCGCACAGAGGAGCCGGGGTTGCCCCGCACAGCCCGTGGCACCGCCCCGGCTCCTCCCACGCACGCTTCCCCGCCCTCCTCTTCCCCCGCCCGCCTGTTTACTCACGCAGCCGGGCACATGGCTGCCTCCGCCGCCCATTGGACGCCGCGGCGGAAACTTGCCGCGGCGCGCCCAATCGCGGCGCTGTGCACGCGCCGCCCGCCGCCCGCCGGTTGGCTGCCGCGCCGCGATCACGCCGCCTGACGCGAGCGGCGAGGATCGGTCACGAGCGCGCCGCAGCGCGCCGCGCGGCCCGCCGCTTCCCAGAACGCGTCGAGCGCGGCGGGCCGGGAGCGGCCGCGGCAGAGGAGCCCATGGCGGCGGAGGAGTCGCCCGAGCCCTCGCCGTCAT
>NW_025336044.1:3956263-4089737 GCF_004798865.1 Varanus komodoensis
CGCGCCAGGGCCGCCTGGAGCGAGGGCGCCGTGGCCGTAGCCGCCGCGCCGCCGCCGCCGCTGCCCTTCGGCGCGAGCTGCGCGCCGGGGCCCGGCGGGGCGCGGGTCGAGGCGGAGACGCTCTACCTGGACGTCCGGCAGCTGCTGCTGGGTGCGGAGCCGGGGCCCGGGCGCGCAGGTGAGGCAGACGGTCGTGGGGAGGGAAGGAAGGTCTGTGGGGGGGCTCGGGCCGGGCGAGGCGCGGGGTTGCCCCGCAGACCTGCCTGTTTCCCCTTGCGGCGATCCGGGTGCGGCGCGCGGAGTCCTCAGGCGCACGACAGTCCCGTGAGGTCGGCCGGCCTGCGAGTCAGTGGCGCACCCGGGAGCCCCGTGGCTGGGGAGGACGGGAACCCGCATCTCTCGAATCCTGCTCCGCTTTCCTGGCTCCTCTTCCTTTCTCCTGGGCATCCTGGGGAGGAAAAATCGCCGGAGGGTGGCACAGTTGGGGAGCCTGCTCTGTGAGCAAATTGGAGGAGCTTTGGACTCAGGCTGTCGTTTATTTGTGTTTTGCTCTTTCCCTGCAAGGAACCCGAGGTGACTTGCATAATCCTATTTATTTTATTTTCACCACAGCAATTTATGAAGTAGCTTAGGCAGCATATGAGTGGTCGACTCCAAGTCACCCAGTGAGTGTCATGCTCGAGGAGGGACTAGAACCTTCATCTGCACCAAACGAAGCATTTCTCTTAGATCTCATTTCTATTTTATTCTCACAACTGTGCTGCGAGGTAGGTTAGGCAAGAGTGTCAGTGACTGGCCCGGAGTCACTCCATAGGGACTAGAAAAACCACATTTCTGGATCAAGAAGTCATATCTCATAACAGTTAACTGGGACAGGTCAGCTAGTGACCCTGGCATTGCCTATTAAAATAAGAACACACCAGTGTTCTTAGAATACAGAAAACTGATTGGTGGGAGATTCAGTACAGATAAAGGGTAGGACTTCCTCCTGCTGCCCATAGTGAAACTATGAAATTTACTTCCACAAAATGTGGATTTTGGATGACTTTAAAGAAGGCTTGGACAAATTCATGGATTACCAATGGCTATTAAACCTGATGGCTACAGATGTAAGAGGCAGCATATCTCTGTATCTTGCTGGAGAAGATGCGGGGGGGGGGTGCTGTTACATTCACAGCCTGTGTGTGGGTTTTCTACTGGGGCATCTGGTTGACTAAGGTTTGAATGTTAAACTAGGTGGGCCTGGGCTGATCCAGCACAGTTCTTATGGGCAACTTGAACCTGGATCCAACTTGTCCTAGCTTTTAATGTTATTTTATTTGTATCCTGTCCTTCTGCCCAAAAATGGCTCTCAAGACAGCATTTAGGGACAGTGAAAATAGTGGAAAGAAAACATTATAGTGCAATGAAAACGTTAACAGTTTCTGGGGGGAAAGTATTGTTAAAAACAGCACCAAACCCATCAGAAGATCTCCTTAAGCAAAGCAGCCTTTTCCAGGGGGTGGAAGGACATGAGAAGGGAAGCAAACGTAACCTTATTTGGGAAGGAATTCCCTAGTGTGGAATTTCTTAGGATTTCTGGAGCAGCCACCAAGAAGGCCCTCTCTTCAGCGACCCCCACAAACAATTTAGGAAGGTGGCCACCTCAGGAAAAAGGCTTCCTCAGAGAATGTTGAGGACTGGGTGGGCATGTGTGGGTTTCTCATCCAGCATACTGGCTCTTTTTATTTAATAGTAACCCTTATTTTGGCATTGATCCCACTCTTCTGGTGTGTATGCACCACTTCAGGTGGAAGGGACTGCCCACTGTTAAAAACTGCAGTATTATACCATGCAATATAACAGGTCCAAATAACAACAGAACCTTTGCATCTCGAGATATTTATCAAGGTAGGGATCAAGACAAGCAAGTAGCTTGTGGGAAGGACTTAATAAGTGGTTTCAGAGTTCAGTGGAAGGAACAGCTAGAGGAGAGGCTGATGGAGAAATACTGAAGTATATTATTAGTTTTCCATTTCTTTGTGCTGCATCCAGTTGCAAAGATCTTGAGGCACATCACAACACCATTTTAAATTTTAAAAAATAATACTGTGGTTTTAAAATTCATACTATAATACAGGGCAACAGGATTCATCGCTTAGTCCCGAATCCTCAATGCCCGCATCCCCTCTGACCCTCCATCGATTCACTTCTTACTTTTCCCAGGCACAGAATTTGCTCCAACTCTAAACTGTGTGTTCTCTTTTAATCAGACACACTTTAGTTTGTAAAAATCCCTTTTATATGAATTTTAGAGTGGGTTTTAAAAACCAGGTCTCTTCATTTTTAAAAAAATAGGGTTGGAACTGATTTGAAGGGGCTTGGGAAAATCAAAAGGGAATGGGGTGCTTGTAGTAAGCACGGGGTGTTCCTGGATTGAGGGTAAACCCCTCATCTAGCACTGGAAGAAAGGTCTGGGATTAAGAGGGGAGGCCAGATGGCTTGGATGAGGAGGTAGTGGGGAGATGGGGGTGAGACTGAAGGAGGTGTATTGTTTTGATTTATTGAAATCAGTTGTTTTTCCCTTTTCTTTTATCCAAAAAGACCCCTAGGACAGCTAACAGTGATCACATGATATAAAAATATCAGTGTTGTAAAACATCATACAGAACAGCAGCAACAAAAGCTAATCAGCCGTACCTTTCTCCAAGGCCCTTTTGAAACTGTTCACTGCCCTCTGGAAGGTGATTGAGCCAGGCAGAAAACAGGCAATGGGAATGCATTCCAAGGCTGTGGGATAATTACAGGCAAATGGGCTCTAGGCTTATAAAGAAGGAAGGGCAGGTCTCTTATTTGGATGAGAGACTGAGGCTCAAACCAGGACGTGCAAAGGGGAAACATGTAGTACCCGTCGTAAAGCATGGGTTTGTTCTGATTCACCACAGCAATACATTTTCAGTGGTGATTGGCTTTTAGAGTGCTCAGAAACTTAATATGTTATGATTCTGTCTGAAAAGAAGCATTATATCCAAAGGGCTGCTTGGTGTCATTCTGCTTGCCATGTCCCCTGTGTGTGTTCCAGGTGTTGGGCTCCAAAAGGAAGGGCAAGGGGTTTGGGCAAGGGCCAGAATGGCTGCAATTGGACGTTGTTGCAGCTGGAGGATTAGAGGAGGGATTGCTTACTTAGGACTCGGGGAAGCCCAGGCCAAGCAAAACTGCTTTCTGGTGTGGAAAACTTGCCTGGTAGCAGAGGGCAGCAGGTCTCTGAGGGATTGGATCTACCTGCCGCTTCAATTCCTCGCAAAACTCCATGGCATTGTTACATGGCAAAATACAGGAAATTAAAATGGTAACTAGACTTTAAGGGCAGGGCAGGTAGCAGCAGTGGGCCTTGCCAATATGATGGAGCCTTCAGTAGTTAAATATATATAAGAGCATTTCAACAAGTACAATTTGCATGGCATATCACCTCTAATTAAATACCCTCTCCTGTACTATGAAAGGTGCAAAATTCTGTCCTCCTTCCTATCTGGTTACTCTAACTCCGGTGCATGGAAATGCCTGCCAGAGTAATTTTGTTAACCACTAAGGTGTCAAAGATTCTTACTTTTTTTAAACAAGTTAACATGCCTTCCTTAATGGAATTTTCCCAGGGTTTCATCTTCGCATTAGAGAAAATATTATCTGCTAAGTTTTGCATTCCTCCACCTCCAACAGAGGCCACAGCTGTTAAAAGGATAGGATCTTGGTATGTAATTGAAGTGATGTGCATAGACCTTCAAGCATCTGAATCTCATTTTGTTACATACCTCCTGACAGTTTCTGCCAGAAAAAAAGTTGACAATCCAGACACTGGATTGTCACATGCTATTCTGTTGTTATATTAAATTGCTTTTTAAATTGTTACAGTTCTTAAGGTTGTTATCCATATTTTGCTGTATCTTTGTTTACAACCAGAAAGGTGGCATAGAAATGGAATAGCATACATTTAAGAGGAAAGTGTCTCCCCCATCTCCATAAATAGTGGAACCTACATTTTTAGTGGGACTGGGAAAGAAATGTGATAGGTGGGAGAGGTGATGACAGGGACGTAGTTACAGGGTTTTGATTGTGGATGACTTCTACTGTTAGGTTATGTTCCCACTGGCAGTTCTTTCTACTAAAATTAGGACTATACACATTCCACTACTGCTATGAAGTTTAGACACGACCAGCTTAAATTACTGCAGAATATTGAACAGACTCTTCCACCCCTAGACCTTGTGTATACTGTTTTCTCTTCAAAGAAGCAAGACATCTGATTATCCTTTTAAAAGAAACATTTATTAACTTGTAAAGATAAGCTTTACGTTGTTCCATAGAGTTAAAATCTTACTCTTTATCAGCTTTATGAACTTATCCAGCCCCAACCAACTTTGTACTAACATATGCAGAAGCCTTAAGGAGACAGTGTCTCTGCTCATTTATCAGTTAGCAGTGATTCTGGCTTATTACACCATAATTATGAACAAAGAGCATGCTAATACCCTCACGTTCCCTATTATTTTGCTCCTCCCTTTGCATGAGCAGGTAAATGAACTAAGAAGAGAAAAACTACATGGGATGTCCAAACTCAGGATTATGGTTAAATGCAGCCAAAGCAAGATACATAAGCAAGCAAGCAAAGCTGCATCAAGTGTGGTAAATCATAATCCTAGCTTTGGATGGTGCGCCAAGCTCTTTCTGGTTTATCTGCTTGTGTCCAAACTGGCTGCATGGCCCAGCATCTTGCTTGTTCACATGATGGTTTACAAAGCCATGGATTCTGGCTTAAACAGACATCTAAATGCTGCCAGTGTACAGTGGCCACAATGTAGACAATAATAGGGTTTTGCTCATAGATAAACCAGTTCAGTACAGTATTGTTGAAAGAAAATACCCATCCTTATTGTGAAATAATGGGAATTACTCTGCTTGGGACCAAAGAAATGAATTGTATTTTCACAGGAAAATCTTACTGCTCAAGATAAGCAAGTTTCTCTTGAAGCTTTTTCCACACTTTCAAAGAATATGTGGGAGGGCATTCCACTTCCTTTCTGCTGCAGTTTTTGAACAGATGACTCTGGCATGGCTCAGTAATTTGCATGAAAATGTTTCTAGGTTTAATTCCTGATATCTCCAGGTAGAACTGGAAAAAATCATGCCTGAAACCCAGGAAGATGCTGACAGTCAATGTCAGTGATACTAGCTAGATAGAGCAATGGTTTTACTCAGTTCAGGGTAGCTTTTTAGGTTCCCATTTGAAGTAAAATAAAATGTCAGAATTGTGGGCATTACATTTTGGAGTAAATATTTGATACTTGTAAAGGTACCTGCAAATGAACTTTCATCTAACTGAGTCCTTATCAAAACGCCCTAGCCCAAAAGACAACCAAGAATTTCCCATAGGCTTGCACAATCAAGAAGCAGCAGCCCTGTATTGTGGCCTTCCGTGTATTTAAAGGCCTCGCTGTTTTGCAGGGCAGGATTGGATAGGCAGCAGAAAAGAGGTCAGGGGGGTTTTATGGAATTGGTATGTATCTAGAAAGGTTGCCATATAGAGATGACTGCCAGGCTACACAAGTTATTGCATAACTGCTTTAAAAGTCATCATAAAATCAAGAGCACATACCCGTAGTTTAAAAATATAGCTAATTGAAATCACTCCTTGGCAAAAGAAGCTGCTCTCTTACAATATTTTGTCATAATCGTAGCACTTTTAATTTTGCAAAGTGCTTTACGGTTTTATTGTGCTGGTCTCGGCTGTATGTGGGTTTCTGTAGTAATGAAAACCAAGTAGGTGATTCATGATGCAAACTGCTGACTTCTTGATCACTTAACTTTGTTCTGAGAACCATTTTTCCAGCTCTACATTCTGTCACTTCCTGAACATTTTGAATTAGAAAATGTTCTGCCCCTAAAATTGATGGAGATCTAACTTAGTGGAAGAGTTTGCATGACACAGAAAAACCTTGGGAAACGTAACCACACTCTGTTATTTAGATGATTGGGCACAGCAGGGGCCTTGATCTATCTGCAGTGCCTCAAGGGGATGGGATACTACAGGAACATAAGATTTCAATATTGTGAAAGCAGCTTTTCCAATCCAGGAATAGCCAGCAGTACGTGGGGCTGCGCATTGTCATTTAGAAACATAGAAACAGCGCGGGTCAGTAGGGGCCTCCTGGGCCATCTAGTCTGAACCCCGGCTCCAGCCAGCTCCACTCACGACATGCCCACCATGTGCATGTCCAGCCTATCTTTGAACACCCGCACCGATGGGGCCTCAACCATTTGGGCCCGTTTGGAATTTTGCAGAAGGGTTGTGGGGCCCTCGCAAAACGGCTGCCATGGGGTGGGGCTTGCCCAGCCCACAGAATGCCTGCCAAAATGGGCACGGCCACCCCTAGAACACCTTCCTTCCGGAGGCACGCTGGGAAGACCGAAAGAGAAGCGACTTGCCCAAGAAGCAAAGCCCAAGGCAGAGAGGTTTGGGCTCTGCGCTACGAAATGCAAAAACTCCCTTGCAGCTTCCAGCCCCAAAGCCCTTTTCGCAGAAAAGGAAGCGAGGAGGCGTTTGTGTTCAGGGCCGGCCGGCTGGATGACGATTCCTCACGGCACCCACAAGACAGAGGTGTGGCCTGAACCGCATGTGCCAGACCACATGCTCGGCTGTGTGCCACAGCCAATATCCATGTCACAGAAGGAACACGGATGATGCTCGGAGAGGAGCACATGGAGCAAAGCACACACCCCATCAGAACACCCTCTTGTACCCCACATGGGCACTAGCGGCCAGCGCTTTCTTTGTGGCGTGTGGCCCTCCCAGTTTCCATAAATATATATTTTAAAATTCCAGGGCGATGCAATGGGGAGGGGCAGGGAGCCCGGTGGTACCAAGAGCAGCCGCCAACACCCCGGGGACCGCAGCCACCATGGCAGGAGGAGTGGTCAGCGCCCCACCTCTCTGATCCTGCCCACTTACTGCTTAAAGTACTCTCCCCTCTGCTTTACACAGAGCCAACCTATTCAAGTTTCTCCAGTTGGCTCCCTGCAAAGTTCCAGAAGACCACACTTCGTGGAAGAAGGCTGCTTCCTTTTTTGCAGCATGATCCCTTGGTTTCTTAGGCAAGGACTGCTGCCTTAGGTGTCCGCAAAGGGGGCGCTCAACATTTGGGGTAATTCTTCATGGTGGGGGCAGGTTTGTGTCAGATCAGTCATGCCCCCAGTTCAAGGATTCTGGGAGATGTAAAACCATTTTTTCTTGGAGTAAACATGCATAGAATTGCAACCTCATTTTATGACTTAATGCATGTGTGGAAGTGGAATACTCTGTATAGAAGACTATTTTTTCATCCCACATCAGTGGGAACCATCTTCACATTCAGTGCTTAATCTCCTATCGACCTCTGTTATTTATATAATAAATTTGCAGTGTTCAGATAAGCCAAACAGTAGTAGAAAGTATTATTTCTAAACTGCTCCAGGAATATAGAATGCTGTTCTTTATCCTCTCCATTCTGAGCATCATTTCAAATGACATGATTCAGGGTTTCCTACTGTAGTCTTTACTTTGCCTTATACAGCTCAAATTTCCTTCACAGCTCCTTAAATTGGCAAGAGCAGCCCTACTCCTTTAATATTCTCATGCAGGAATATTGCAGCATTTCCATATTACTCAATTTTAGAAGGAGACCATGCTTTTAAAAAACTTCTTTATATAACGCTTCACTTGGTGCAAACAACATAAGAAGTAAAGGATATCTGGAGCTTAAGGAACATGTGTTAACTGAAATATTTGCTACTCTAATGATATAAGAATGATAGAGCATGGCTTGATTAAGATTTCACAGTGAGTTCATGGCAGGAGTGGAAGATGGACCATGTTTTTGCAAATTTATTTCTCTGTCTACCTCTCCATGCCACACCTTGAGGCAAATGAATATAGGGAAGTACAACCCCCCCCCCTGCATTTTTGTGGCTCTAAAGCAAGTCCACCTTTGTTCTCTGCCATTTAAGTGAACATGCACCTGCTCCTAAAAGCTGCAACGGGAAGACAGAATAGTTGTGCCTGCTTTCCCGGATGAGATCACAAGAGCTGATGGGCTTGCTCAGACTGGTATGACAGGGTGTTGCCCAGAGGATACTTTTCTAAGGTATGTGGCAGGATGAATTGCCTGATTCTCCACACATGGCCGATCCTGTGATTCCATCATGAACCTTTGATTCAGAGGCTGCCAACATTTTTGGATTGCTTCTTGAAGCAACAGAAGCAACTTCTAATGTTTGCAAATTCTGGATAAGACATTGAAGGCACAAGTCCATTCATGGTTCCCTAAAAAAAAGGGTTTGCACTTACCAGCATGGCTGCCTGGGCCATGCTGGAAATTGTAGGGCTCTTTTTTAAGCTACACATGCATAGGAATGCACTCTAAATCGTGGTGTAATTGAGGTATTTCAAGACAGACCAGTGTGCAGCAGTATTGCACATAGGCCGTGCTGAATGCATTTTGCTCCAGGTGATCCCTTTTGAGGGGCTTATATGGTGCAACTGCTACAGTGGCCAAAAAACTGCAGTTTGGAAGCACCTGAAGAAGTGCACCATGCAAAAATGTTTCTGTGAAGGAAGGCTGGACTTTTTCAAAACCAGTTTTAAAAATCTGACTTTTAAAACACAAAATTTCTTTTGTCAAGGCTGTGGCACCAAACGTAACAGTGGGTCCTAGCTATTAAGCCAGTATTGAACTGGTGTACAGGAGGGGGTTAATCTGTGGGCCTAATGCTCATTTTCTGCTTAATTAAATCATGGCTGGATTCTCTCATATTATGTCTCAACCAGTGTTTCCTGCTGTGTGATTACTTTCACTACATTGCATTGATATCCCTGCTTTCTTCCTCTTGCCAGGAGTCCAAGGCAGCTTACAAGGTTTTTCTCTCCATTTTATCCTCAGGACAAGAACCCTGTGAGGTAGGCTAGTCTGAGAGACCATGCCTGGCCCACTGTCACCCAGGGAGTTTCCTGGCCAAGTGGGGACTAGATCCTAGATTTCCTGAGTCCCAGTCCAACACTTTTAACCACTGTAGCACAGTGGCTTTTCTCTATCATAGCTCAAACAAACTTATAAGCAAAGCTCAACTTCTTAAACCCCTCTTTTCCAGAGATCTAATGACTGGCTACCCAGTTTTCCTTTTCAACACAAAAGAATCCAGAACCTAACCTGTGTTCATATTTTATAAGTATAAATGTGTTTAAAGAACTGTATTTTTATTAAGTGATAAGACCTGAGCTTTGCTAGTACAAGGAAGTAAATTAGGTCACATTTCAGAAGAAGCATTCTCTCGGAAAAAATAGAAGTAAGAATAGGTCTTTATTGTCTGTGTGCTTTTTTTTTTTTTTTTTTTTAATGGGGAGGACTTTTCCAAGAAACACTTTCTGCAGTGATTAATTATAAACGTGCATGTGAATTCTGCCTGGCCCTCTGGTCGCCTAATGTCAAATATGAGACCAATGCAGTGTTACAAGCCATGATGTTGTATTAGTGCAATATAATAGTGTGGTACAAATGTACTCCTGCTGCTCAAGATTTCTTGCAAGCTAGAAATGGGTTAAGGCTGGATGTGGCAGCATTCAACGTTACACTGTCCAGCTCAATAGGGAGGACTTGGATGTTCCATCATACCAGTTCTCATTTATATACTTGGTAAATATTTTGAATATAGGACTGTATGACCCACATCTTGCTGTTGTTGCTACCGAGGCATTAAAGAAAACATGGGTGGTCCTGAATGAGAAGGAGTGAGCATGCCAGCAGCCCTCCTGGTCCCACCAAGCTCAACAACCCACAGATGCTCCCTCCTGGGGGATTCTTTGTAATGTATGAACCAGGAATTCTTGGGTTCTGAGGGAAAAATGATCTAGATTTTTATCTAAAGAACATGCTTGGTTGGAGTGGGCAGGAACCACATGTTTTGCTTGTGCATAGCTAACTGGGTTTTGTTCCAACTAGAAATGCAGAACCATGCTTAGTGGGGAAGCCTCATTACCTGTGCCCAGCCCTCAATGGGATATACAATGTCAACATAGTCAGACCCACTGGACACATCTTACATTTTGCATCTGGCATCTGGACCAGCTACTTTTGCCGTTAGGGAAACTTGTGCTCAGCAAAGCAAAACCAGCCTGGTTCCACCCGCTCCTGTAGAGGAGTGAAGAGGACTTGGCCAGCATGGTTTTGCTACACGTGGTTTTGCTGCGTTGTCTTTGCTTCACACGCTTGGCTTCGTAAGCACTCTTTGAATCTGTATTCTGTATCCAAGTTTAACTATTCTTAGTTTGAGGTCGTTCTTGGTCATATATGAAAAGAAGTAATTGCCCTCTTCAACATGGCACGTAGTCAATAGATGCCACTGATTCCACAGTTTGTTTTTCACAGTTTGTTTTTATAATCACTGCAGTTGTGAGTTCAATTAAAAATGATCACATTTTCTTTCTGCTTTAGGTGATGAGGACTTAATCCTATTAGAAGCTGGAAAACATGAATTCCCCTTCAGCTTTCAACTCCCCCAGCAGTAAGTGCAGCAGTAACATAGCTTGATATACTTGTGCTGTAATATTCTTGAAGAATATCTAGAGAGACTTTCAAAATAGCAGACCATTGTGAATGGAACAGATTTTTTTTTTTTGCCCCCAAATTCAAATTCTGCCCTGATCTTGATTTTGTTTTACTTGCCTTGTTTCAAGAGTTTGAAGAAAGCAATTTATTCACAGGTAGTGGGATCTATTCAATCCCGAGGAATGAAAATTACAGAGTTTTACAAGTCTTCCAGCTTTATCCCCAGTACCTTTGCCAAGCAAGGACTGATTCCAGCAGTCAGCAGCGGAGAGGCAAAACACAGCTCAAGAAAGCTGTTGTGGGAGGGTCTCGGCCAGTGCACACTCTTCATTACTGTATTCTCTTCCGAGCAGCTGTGATCTCAAACAACTCAGTTGTGGAGAGGGTTGTACAAGATGGCCTGTGTGGGCAACTTAGTTTTTAGTTGCAAATAGCATTAAGATAAGGTTCAGAGACTTCCATCTTATTGAAACTGCATGGCTGCACCCTCTCATAAAGCTCTGCACTGTTTGCATGGACCACGCCGAATGAGGGCTGGACAGAAGAGGAATGTGCCAGGACAGGGGTCAGGTGGTCCAAGGAAGGGGGCTCCAGACCATTTAACAGCAGACAGTGCTGTTGCATTTCTTCACCACCATGAAAGCTACAAATTTAGGTTAGGCCGTTGACCAGGCAGATCATGGAACTAAAAAGAAAAGAAGAATAGCTGAATGATTCACTTAAAGAATTCTTCTCATTGGTTTTTATCCTGAACACCAGAGTTGGCCTACAAAATTACCACCCTGTGTGTGCGCAACCTCGCACATGCAAAATGAAACTGAAACAGCAGCCTCTGTTGCTGATGACTAATTAGGTTCCTACATCTGTATGGATATATCTGTAGTTTTTGTTGTGCTGATACATTTGCCCCCTAAGTACTGTATGGCTAGAGGGCAAACAAACTTCTTGCTAGCCAATGGAGAAAGTCCTTTTGGGAGCTCAATTCAAAGTGCTCATATTAACATTCAGAGCCTTAAATGGCTTGTCTCTGCTCATATGTGCCTACATGGCCTTAGAAGGATTTTAAGTGGATTTTTCCAAGAACCTTTGCCAGATGAAGTGAGGTGGGTAGCTACTAAGAAGATGACCATTTTTGTGTGTGGTAACCTGGCCGAGGAATGCGTTTCCCAGGGAAGCTTGCCTGGTTCATCCATTGCGCTGCTTTTAGCATTAGGTGAAGATCATCTTATTTTCTCAAGCATTTTAGTCTTTCAGTTTTGTTGTTTCAGATACATTACCGTATTTTAAATATTTGCATTAGATGTTATTTGGTTAATTTTACTTGGCTAAATTTAAACCGTTAAAACCTCAGGTTGCTCAGTGTACAAATATAACAAACAAACAGAGGTAAACCACCAGCTAAACAATAGCATTACTGGCTTCATGGAATATTTAACTACAGTCAAATAGGCAGTTAATTGCCTGGCATGCCAGCCCAACTACAAACAGGCTTAATGGTACTTACGATGTGCAGGAAGCATCATACTGCAGAGCATAATTCTGTTCACTTCCAGTCACGTGGACTGAACTCAACCTGTGATGAGATTCCCCGTCAGAATCTCGCACGTGCCTGGTTAGTTATAATGCCCCTCAGGCTTTTGGCATTCCAGCGAGAACATTGTAAACAGCTGCTTGTGTTTGCTGTGAGTCTCACAGCTGTGAGTCTACATCTGAGAAACATGGTAAACTTGTAAATGGGAATTTCTTGTCTTGTGTTCAGATCCTTGCCAACATCTTTCACAGGAAAGTATGGCAACATTCAGTACTATGTGAAAGCAACTCTGGAAAGCCCGGTGACCCCCAGCCAAGCTGTGAAGAGGGAATTCCAGGTTATCAGCCACATTGATGTCAATTCCCCAGTTCTTCTGGTAAGAACAGATCTAGCCGGGCTGTGCATGGGCTCAGTCCTCCACTCAGCCATAGTCTGACAGACTGTGATATTTCGGGTTTTGTTTTGTTTTTACTTTGCTGACCTTTCAGTGCATGTAAGCTCTTTTCTAAGCTTTCTCTATAAATAGATAGCTGTAGGTTGCATGAATTGCAAGCACCGTTGGGGTGGGGGAGAGGTTCCTGCTGGCACAGTTGTTCTGCCAAAATTTGGGCCTGGATTGACATGCATTAATAAGGCTTACTAACAGTAACGCAGAAGCTGAAAAGTACTTACTTTTATCAGAGTATAGCTACATTTATGAGCCCTAAACCACCTCCTCCTCATTGTTGTTATTGTTACTGTTATTATAGTATTGGTTTTCTTTTATTCTTGTTGCAAAGCATTCAGAAAGCCTCTGGCTAAGCAAATGGTATATAAAAGCTTTTATAAATAAACAAATAAATTGTAGATTATGGGACAGTAATTAAAGTGAACTGTTTACCATTCCAAGCTGATTGAAGCTCTGATCCCTGTGCTGTGTATCCTAGCATTGTGAATGTTGTTTTCCAGTATTAAGTGTGCAGATGCAGCTGCTTCCACCTTTTCAGTTATTATTTTCTTATGATGGATTTGGTTACATTAAGGCATTCAATTTCTAATGACCAGTGGGAATGTAGTAATAAAAGCAGGTTAGGGTAATAGCATAGACAATGAAAATGAATTAGTTTGATTCCTGCTGAAAAACATAAAATTAGAATTTGCAGTATGTTTAAATTTGATTGTATGATTTCTACTGCTTGGGAAATGCTGGAATCGTTTTAACTTTTCATCATAATGCTGAGGCAGCATGACTAGATTCTTCTTCACCAGTTCTGCTTTCTCAGAAGGTTTTTGTCACTGTTCCTTCTAAATAAAATATGAGACATTAGGACTGAGTGTGTATTTCAGTGTATTCAGTATTACACTGAAATATGCAGCAGTATAACAAAGCAGGTTAAATGAACAAAATACGTGTATACTTTTCTCAGATCATGGGTAGGATTTAATTTTTACTGCAGAATTCAACTATGTTAACTGGACCCAAGTCATTTCCAGGCCCAAATCGAAAGGCTGGTTTTAGCCTGCAGAGCTCTGAATGGCTTGAGACTTTGATACCTAAAGCAGTGCCCCCTCTCATATATATCTACCTTAAGGTTATGCACAGAAGCCCTTCTTTAAACACCACCTTTCTGAGACTTGGAGGGTAGCAGCTAGAGGGTGCTTTTTTGGTGGTTCTGGAATGCTTTCCCAAGGGAAGCTTGCCTGGCCCCCACACTGTTTTCTTTTTGGTGCTATGTTGATACCTTCCTGTTCTCCCAGGCTTTTGAATTCTTTTAGATACTGTGTTATTTTATCATTTATTCCTTGCAGTGCAGTTTTACTTATTCCCTACATTAAATGTTATGCTCTGTTGCCATGCTTGTTAATGTATATGATTGATATTTTATTGGGATTTAATTGTATTGTAGTTTTTTTAAATGTAAAATACCTAGACAAATTTATGTTATGAAGTATTTAATAAATAAAATGCATAAAAATTACTAGCCTACCCCCCTAAAAAGTTGCCTGGGAATTTAAAAATAGTATGTGAGGTGGTTTTTTTCAAACTAACATGGGAATAGGTGGTCTTGCACCCTAGAAAGCAAGCTGTAAAAACACAACTGTTCCTGGCTTACAAAATTTGAGAAAAATGAAATGCCCCAAGAGAGAAGTGAATATTGAATATTAACTTTCTTATCTCAGTGGAAGACAAAAGAGCACACAGAAAAATCATCACTACCGTCACATTAGGAGCCTTTCACAGCCACCCTTTGCAGATTGTAGATGACGCAAGACAAATTGCTGCCTTCATCTCCTTTCCTCATCCTTGAATTTATACTGAGGCTAGTATGTAGTACAGGATGGTCCACTTGTGGCAGAGTTGCAGTGCACCTACCTGTTTTCTCCCCCATCACATTATTAATTGAGCTAGGGCTGGCCAGAATGGGCATCGGCACTTGCCTTTCTCTGTTTTTGCTTACCTAAAGAACATCTGAAGAAATAGCCTTGAAGCATGCTGGGGTAACTAGTGGGGTGCCACAGGATTCAGTCCTGGCCCCAGCGCTCTTCCACATCATTAATGATTTAGATGAAGAAGTACAAGGAAAAATGATCAGATTTGCAGAAGATACAAAATGGTGGAATAACAGACACCCTAGAAGACAGAATGAAGATTCAGGGTGATATTAATAAACTTGGAACACTGGGCTCAAAGCAACAGAATGAGATTCAACAAGTGCAAGTATCAAGTTCTCCACCTAGAAAAAAGAAACCAAATGCATCAATATAAGATGAGGAATATGTGGCTCAACAGAACTGAAAAAGAAAAGGATCTCGGAGTAATTGCGGACAGTGGGCTACATATGACCCAGCAATGTGATGCACTGCCAAAAGGGCAAATGCTATTTTGGGATGCATTAACAGAAGTATTCCTTCCAAATCACAAGACACAGTAGTTCCTCTATACTCCTCACAAGTCAGACCTCACCTGGAATACTGTGTCCAGTTCTGGGCACCAAGTTTTAAGAAAGATGCAGGTAAATTAGGGTGCAGAGGAGGGCAACAAAAATGATCCAGGGTTTGGAAACACCACCCTATGAGGAGAGGCTGAGAGAACTAGGCATGTTCAGCCTTGAGAAGAGAAGACTGAGGGCGGACATGATAACCCTCTAGAAGTACCTCGAAGGCTGTCACAAAGAGGAAGGTCAAGATCTCTTTTTGCTAATGCCATAGTGTAGGACACAGAATAATCAATTCAAGTTGCAACAACCCAGATTCAGGCTGGACATCAGGAAAAGTTTCCTCCCTGTCAGAGCAATACAACAGTGGAACCAGCTGCTTGGAGAGGTGGTGGGCTCTTCCACACTGGAGACATTCAAGAGGAAGCTGGCCAGCCATCTGAGTGGGGTTGTGTAAAGTGGTGTCTGCAACAGCAGGGCGTTGGACTCGATGGCTTTCATGGCCCCTTCCAACTCTACTATTCTAGGATTCTATGAATAAAGTGACTTAGCCACTGTGTAATCATAACTAGGCCTGCATTGCCATCAAAACTTAATACAAAGCAGTGTTCAATCTATTGTCTGCTGAGGGAGCTGCGACTGTGGCAGTGAATGTCTACAGCTAATTAAAATTCACTGCCCATCTTTATCTGTGATTGACCTTGGGATACGGAAAAGATGAATATAAAGAGATAACTAACTGTTCCAAAAACAGACCATAGCCCATGCAGAGAAGCTACTGATTCTTAATTTAGTGGGTCATGATTGACAGAACAAGGAATGCGAACACCAGAGTGCTTTTCAAAACAAGGCCGAAGGCTTCTGGAGCAAAAGTACTTGCTTCTGACAGCAGTTCCCAAATGCCATTTGGACACTTGTAATGCTCTTGTCAGCGGCACCCACCTGGCAGCTGCTTGCCAAGGAGTGGCAGCAGATTTTGGTGCTCTCCCCATGCAGCTGGATATTGGGGCACACCCACAATGACGCAGCATGGGTGAAAACGGCCCCAAAATAGCCTGTGAGCAATAAGCCACAACTGGTAGAGCTGCCCCTGTTTGCCTGACACAGCAACCCACCTAAAATAAGCAGGGGTTGGTTGTGATCCTGCCTGAACTAGGTCACCAACTACTGTTCCTGTTGAGTGTTTATAGGAATTTATTTATTTAAAGTTTTATATACTGACAACTACAGTCTCAGAATGGTCTACAATAAAAACAGAATACAATGAAGCACAGCATCCAATAAAATAAAACCCACATGAAACCTGGCACTGAAAAGAGTACAGAGTCGGTGCCAGATGCACTTCTCTGGGCAGCACATTCCATAACTGGGCCACCATTGCCAGGAAGGCCCCTCTCCAGGTAGCCACCCTCCTAATCTTCAAGGAGGGCTCCCGGAGAAGGACCTCCACACCAGATCTTAAGGGGCAGGCAAGCAGGCACAGAGGAAAGGTGACGTTCCTTCAGATATCCAGGTCCTAAGCCATTTAGGAATGTGAGCAACAATACCCTCAAATTTTGCACTGTACCATAAGGTGGCATTTAATAACATGGTGTAAACCAGAATAGTTCTTGTTTTTTGGAGGCTTGTGCTTTGAGTCAATTGAAAGATTCGTGCTTCGTTAATATAATAGGATGTTGAGTGTTAGCACAATCTATCCTTTCCCATATAGAAAATGGAAGGGGGATGGTTTTTGGTCATCTACTGCTGTTACTTCATGCTTCTGCCTGCTAAGTGAAGATGTCCTGAATGTACATAGTCCCAGTGAGTTAATCTCTGGTTGTGCCTCTCTGGAAAATATCCAGGATCAGCTATAAAAACTAGAGTCATATGGCAGTAGTTTGCACAGTGGTAGTTGACACAACTCACTTTACACATGTGACCAATAACATCATTTGACTAATAATTGAATAGTAATTGAAATGAACATCTGGATAGTGGTTTCAAACTGCTAACTTGGGATCTCTAGTCATGGCAGCAGAGAGCAATGAGCCTGCTGCAGTTGCTGGACAAGTAAATATGCTGCCCTACAGAGCTATCCTGTGGAATAAAAATGGGCAGGGGATGGGTTTCCTTCGGAGGAACTGGTCAGCTTGGAGCTGCATGAGACCCATGCCTTGTTTAGCGCAATTGCCTGTTAGAATGGGATTGGGTGCACCACGCGAGCAGATGTACCCGCTTCGCCTCCATCGCCTTGTTCTGGATGCTCCTTGTGTGCCATTCTGGCTGCTGCACACAGGTGCATCTGCCACAGATGAAATGTTGCTACTGAGAAATTTCAAAGCTCCATATTGTTTTTATTGATTTTTCTTCTTATTTTTTCAGAGCCCTGTGAGGCAAAGCCAGGAGAAGATGGTTGGTTGCTGGTTTTTCACTTCTGGCCCAGTTTCTCTGAGTGCCAAAATTGAGAGGAAAGGCTATTGTAATGGCAAGTGTGAATTCTTCCGTTTATTATATTCAGAGCAGAGCTAGACATTCAGTTGGCAAATGCATGGCCTCAGACTTCTCTTTCCAAAATAATGGAGATGCAGAAGTGAAGGGTGTGTGGAGAAGGATTAGCAAGGGGGAGGGACATGGCCAGTCTTTTCTAGATTTCCTCTCTGCTTCATGTGGAGCTGTTGTACTCCTTCCATTTTTAGAACTTGCTGTGGGCGAAATTGCTTGAATGGCCTAGAATGAGGGCACTTTCAGGGCAGAATAAGCGAACAAGAAAACCTCCCCTGTCATTTCTAATTCTCTCCTTGAAGTACTCTGTCTGTGTATCAGTGCTAGGATTCTGTGTTTCACTGATAGCATCATTTTCCACCCATGCAATATCCTGTTTAAAATGCTCAAGATTTTGTGGCATAAAGAGAAAAAATTAAGTGAAAAGCTAAGTAAAAGCAAGCTTATATATGTGAGATTAAAAATTGTATACATTGGAGGTCTACTCTGTTAAACAATGCTTGCCTTTAAAATGTGTTAGCTTTCAGAGGAATGAGAACACCTGGTTAGAGGGAGCTTTCTTGGCACATAAATAAATTTTCTGTAATTGTCATAGTATATTTGTATACAAATTTTAAAAGTTTTCATGGTGCCCATTGCAGTAATAAACTTTGGATGTACTCAAAACCCGTTTGGCCAGGGGAAAAAAACTATTACAAACCCTAACCATCCACATTCCCACCCGAGCCCTTTTCAGCACATGCATTGCCTGTGTACAAAGTATGTTTTGCTTAAGAACAAATATTTAGGCTATCCCATAAGGGAGTGGCATGAAAGATTGCCAGCAGAAAAAGGAAAGTTTTTCCGCACTTGCTACATGAAGCTCTTTAACACTTAAGAACCACATAATGATCAGCTGATTTACTTTCTGGATTGTTTTGTCTTTGTTTTAGGTGAAGCTATACCAATCTATGCAGAAATTGAGAACTGTTCCTCTCGTTTAATTGTTCCAAAAGCTGCCATTTTTCAAACACAGACTTACCTGGCTAGTGGAAAAACAAAATCTTTTCGCCAGATGGTTGCCAACGTGAGGGGAAATCATGTGGCTTCTGGGAGCACAGATACCTGGAATGGGAAAACTTTGAAAATTCCACCAGTGTCTCCTTCGATCCTTGACTGCTGTATTATCAGAGTTGAATATTCCTTAGCTGTGAGTATAGCTTTTCATGTTTAACTTTTTAAAGAAAATTATATGTTGTATCTGAGGAAGAGTTCTGAAAACACTGACTGTGGAGAACAGCTTGTGTTGCTCTGTCCATTTAGTGATGCTGGTAAATTAATAGAGGCCCATGGGCTGTTCATGGAACCTTCATGGTATTGCTTAATTGTGGCAAACTTGTATGCTTTACCCAAAATGGCTGACGGGAAATTTTGGACCTTGTTGCTTGATAAGAATGAAGCTTCTGTCAACTAGGTCTGGTTCCCCCCTGCAGTTACTGTGAAATTTCATATTTCTTGTCACAGGTATACATTCATATTCCTGGTGCTAAAAAGTTAATGCTTGAACTGCCCCTGGTGATTGGCACAATTCCATGTACGGCATTTTCCAGCAGGAACTCCAGTCTTGCCAGCCAGCTTGGTATGGATATGAGCTGGCTGGCACTGACAATGCCAGAACATCCAGAAGGTACAGACTGGGATTTTGCTTTGAGGTGATGGTTTTACCTGGTGTACTTGGAGTAACATGAGCAAATATAGCTAGTGGAATGTTGACTTGGGGAGAACCAAGCTAAAATTCCCACTCATCCATGACCTTAAGTACCCGGATCTATCTTGTAGGGTGATTATGAGAAAAAAATGCTATGTTGAATTTATTTGGGGAAGGATGAAATACAAGTTAAATTTATAAATCATGGGGTCCTTCTAATGTGTCCCAAGTAAATTACTGTAATGAAAGCTATACTCTGTCTTTTTGTTGTTTCAGTTCATAAGATTTAAGTGCTTCTTAGGTAGTGCATGATTTAAACTCTACTGACCATTCAGTTGTCGTAACAGCTTAGGCACAGATTCATGTGCAGCAGAGAGCTAATGAAGTAGTTGCTGAACTGACTTAGTTAATGTGTGTTTTCCTTTCTTAGCACCTCCCAATTATGCTGATGTGGTGTCAGAGGAAGAGTTCTCAAGGCATGTTACTGTTTTTCCACATCGCATTGACTGTGAAGAGCAGCTCTGTTGTCCTATGTTTGCTTACATACAGGAGTTCCGGTTTCAGCCCCCTCCTCTCTATTCAGAGGTAAATTAAGTTGTTCAACTGCATATTATGAGAGCAACTCTTAACTCTACCCAAGTTCCACATTAGCTTCAGACTCCTGAGCAGTAAGTGTATTTCTTTTCTCTGCAGATTGACCCACATCCTTCTGAGGTGGAAGACAATCAACCAGTGTCAATCATTGCTTAATTATGATTTTTTAAAAGTTGCACCTTGGTCAGATGGATCGTACTGATTTTGGTTACTACAGCCTCTGCTTCTAATAAAACTTCTGAACACCACTGGACATCTACGTTGAAACAGGCATGTATCGAGACAACTGAAGTTTTTCCTCAGAGTAGCTTGTGCCCCTTTGTGGAGAAGGAAGAGATGCAAGGATGCCTTGTTGAAGTAGTTGCCATAGAAGAAGGCATGAAGTCATATTACCAGATCAAAGACCTCTCCCATGGGGCAAATGGAACTTATCTGAAAAGAAAGAAGACTTAGAAATCGGTGCAAACAGTACTTAAGCCGAGCTGAAGAAGCAAGTGGGCATGGCTGCACTGAGGTGATAAGACAATTGGATTTCTGTGACCAAAAGGCACTCCATTTGGTTTCCACGGCTTCAGTTTGGCAAGTTCTGCACCCAGACGAGAATGTCCTGGATCAATTCAGCATTTTTAAACCACCCATCTGATAGCAATAAAAAGGTGGTACTAAAATTCATACTGATTTTGAGGGATGTTAAAGATACTGTAAATACTGTTTTTTTGTCAGTCTGTATGGTAAAAAATTTATTTTAGTGCTAAAGCTGGAATTTTATAGCTTCTCTGCACACTGGGTTCCTGTTCAGTTTTTAATTTGAAAAAGGGAAGTAGATTAGCTTTTCCACAACACTGCAAGCTTGTGTTTTTTGGCATCTTTAGTAATGGGACGTGATCTGGCAAAGTGCCAAAGTAGCCAAATACACACCCAGCCCTTAATTTCATCATTCTGTATCGCTGCTGCTAGAGAACTGGATTGACTATAGACGGGATGCTTTTTCATTCAGTAGGAATGATGAAAGAAAGTGACCCTCATCAGTAGCAAGGGATTTTTTATATTTAAGATCCTCTTTTAAAACAAAAATAAAAGGCCTACCTCCGTTGGATATGGGACTGAGACCCAAAAGTAATTCTGCATAAAGTTTAATTTCTCGTAATTAATAAAAGACAAATGGGAAGAATTGTCAATAGGTCCAAAAGGGTATATTTTGTCTATGAAGAGTTGTGGTGGGGAGGATGGATTTTCTTGCAAAATCATAATTTGACAGGTCAATGCTCTGTAACACCAAAATGAAAGCCTCTTAAAATACTGTGCTTATGTACAACAATAGGGTTCATTTGCAGGGGCATTGTCCTTTGCCATCTTTTGTTTAGTTGAGCTGAGTTTTATCATGGTGCAATATAATTTGACTTATTTCTCAGGTCATTTAGAATGTGACTTTTGTTGCTAAGAGTAATATCTTGTGCTAGGGCTGCTTCATAGGTGATAGGAAGCTCTGTACATACCTATACTCTCCCTACCCCACTTGTCCTACCTCCACCTCCCATTTCCCTGTTATATAAGCTCTCCAGGCAGGTACCTGACCCTTTGTATACAGTAAGATGCCATGCATGTACCTGGCACAAGATAGATAACAAATAACATCATTTTGCGGCTTAAAGAAAGAGGAATGACTCCCTAGGATGGCTCCTGCCTCTTGTAGTTTTAAGTACTTGCATTAAAAATAATGCAAAAGAAATTAAAAGGGCTGCCTCTTATAATCAACGACCACTTTGAATCTGTCCGAAAGGTGTCATTTGATTTACTGTAAAAGAATAGCCAACTAAAAGTCAATGTTCTAAAGTAGATACTAAAATCTGATGTGTAAAAGGGACCCTTATTTGCCCCTCTGCCTTCCTCAGAAGCAGAGAGAGGGCTTAATCCTTGGCATGTTTATAGGATTGGGGCCATTCTGTTTCCTAGTGAGCAAGTAGTTCTGCTTGTGAAGAGTTCTGGCATGTAATGGGGTGGGTGGCAAAGCAAGGCACAGTAGTGCATCATCTGATGCTGTGCAGTGTTCAGAGGCCATGGAATTCATTCTTACAGAGGCTGATCAGGGATCATCATTTGTAGGGATGGGAAGGAGGAACAGAAAGGACTCCCTGTGTAGTAAAACCCTATGTTCAGAGGAGCAAGTTGATCTCTGCCGTTATTGTGAGTTAGGGAGAAGTTTCATTGCTCATGGAGCTTCCGTCAGCCATTAATAAGCTGTGAAATTCTCATGCAAATTCTGGGCAGGATTGCAGCCAAAATCTTAAGTGGCACTGCTTTTTCCTAACGTGCATAATATCTGCTGTCTGTTACTGCATCAGCCAGGGTGAAATTTGACAAGCAGGAAGGAGGGAGGGCCCTGAGTAAAGCAGTAATGCCATAGTGCAGTAGTCAGATTACTTGCTGTGAAAAGCAAAGTGCCCAGGCACAGCATTCAAAGAGAGCAGCTGGTCTGAGCCATATTTTTCTTCCACACCTGCCCTCAGTCACAGATTGGTGCCTTCTTTTTGTAAAGGGACAGCAGAAACTGACTTTTGTGAGAGTCTGTAATGCAACTCCTTCCATTTTATCTGATATGGTCTTATTTGATATTTGAACTGTCCAGAGAGCTTCATCTGTTGGGCAGATTGAAATTTAAAAAATAGTTACTAGCAAAGCATCCATCTCCGTGATTGATTAGCAGGAGCACAGACTCTCTTTTTATTTGTGGTGGGGTGGGGGGAGTGCAGTGTCTTCCCAGGCATGCCTGCTCAGCAGCACCCCCTGAACCAGACCGTGTCTCCAGCATTCTCCCCTCCTGGGCACAAACAGTTGCTATCATGGGAGGATGTAAAAAGAGTACGTTTAAGAGCGCTTAACCCTGTGCCACAGCCCGGTGGTCCCAGAAATGTCACTCATGCTTCTATCTGGGTGTTGTTTCTTGGGCACGTTGCAGTGACAGAATGTGGTGAACTGATGCACTTCTTAAGTATCAGTTGAGACGGGCTGGAAATGTCGCAACTGCTCTGCTTGGACAAGTGGGACAAGGAAGTGCACTTAAACTAGTGGCATGTTGCCCATTTGCTTACTTGAACCAAAATCATACATTGCAGCTCCTTTTGAGAAAGACATTTGTCTTAAAACCCAACCCAGACTGGTAATACTAATGCCTTTCTTAAAAGAAATGGAATGCCTGCTTTTAAAAAAAAAATGGTGCAGGTTGATAATATATACAAAGGGAACAAAAAAAATCTTATTAGCTCCTTTTTACTACTTGAATAGCAATAACATGGCTGTATAGCATGCATGTCTTAGAATACTAAAATTGTAACTATTAGGTGCTTCCAATGACTGACTGTAATGCCAATAAAGCCTGGCCATTGGTATAATTGTGGTCCTGCAACAGAAAAGCAGCAGCAGCACAAAGAATCACGATGCTGCTGTTTTGTCTTTGATCTTGGTATCACTTACTGGTTTACTTGCAAATAAACTGTGGCCTTAGATTGTTTGCAGAAAAGGGTCCCTTTGAAAGCATATAGCATCTTTCTAAGGGACCAGTTGAAAGCTGAGAAAGCAAAGCTTTCCCTCCAGGAGTCAGGGCAGAATTTGCTCCATCTGAGTTGCACAATGACGAATTCAATAATGCAGGGGTTTGTGTTTTCTCAACTACTGTAAAAGGGTTTTTAAAAAACAAGCCAAAAATAAATACCGGGAAATGATTGTATTTTCTGTGTAATGAACCCTATGGGTTTTGTTTCTTAATAAAAAGATAAAAGTATCTCCTTGTCTTGGTTTTTTTTAATTTGTGTGTCAGAGCATGGGATAGTTCTAAGCTAGTTTGGACCATTTAAAGTCTGCCGTGAATAGAGATCAGAGGCCCTTTTCTGAATTCTGCCACTGAGCTGTGACAGGTGATTACTGGGAAAAGTGGCAGCTTTGAAATGCTGACCCCTCCCCCCAGAAAGGGTTATGGCACTCTGAAGACTAATAAATGTATTATGCATGAACTTTTGTGGAGCAGAGAGCACTGTGCGTCAAGTATGTGCTGTGTAATCCTCAGGATATGGATCTAAAGAATAACATGAGATAACAGTGAGGCAGGAGATACCAAAATTACAGGCTGACAATTCTGTTACAAGCTTAAGTGGCTATCATGAAGTGGGCCTTTCTTCACGAATACATAATACATTTGTTAGTCATTAAGGTTCCACAAGTTATCTTGTTCTTGGTAGAAATTTCTCTAGAGGCTTACCTGGAACCCACTTGGATTCTTGGTGTCACAAGTTCAAGAAGCTTGATTTTTTTCATGCTTTTTTATATTTGTATATTGTTTTTGAGAGGTTTTATGGTTTGTAAATTATTAGGAATTTCATAAAATAATAGCTACCCCCATAACTCAATCACAGAACAGGAATATTTGCTCTGAATACTAATAGATAAGTAAAAATAATAATGCAGGATAGGGTTGTAAATAAAACTGGGCACAATCTACTGCCCCCAAGATACAAGATCCATCAAGCAGAAGAGAAATTAAACCAAGAAAAACTAAACTCCATATGTTTCAAAGCGATTTAGGCAGAGACTTCCCCTAGTAATGTGTCCCGTAATCTGCACTGCACCAAGGTGTGTGCATTTTGAGGACTTGGACAGTAACCAGAATGCATTAAATTACTAAAAAGAAGTGACTCACTTTCTCACAAAACATGGCCCATTTCTTCACTTAAAATCTTGTCTTCATTTTGTCTTGTCGTTTTGTTACTAATACAACATCTCTATACTTGGCTCCCATAACTTCTTTAACTTACAGGCTACAAAAAAGACACATAATTGAGTCTCATGCCATTGTTTCAAAGCCTTGTCATTTCTGACATTGCTCTGGCAGTGTTTGGGTTGAGGGGGGTGGGGTGGGGGGAACCTGGGGGTTTTTTCAGCATTTTTTTAAAGCAGCAGCAGTAGATCCAACTAATACTTTGGAGGCCGTGCCAAGTTACGTAGGAAAAAGGGAGAATGCTTCAGCAAAGAGGTGTTTTTTTTCCAATTGGGAGGGGAAGGAAACAGACAAAAATCTACCTAAAAATGCATTTATCTTGCATCATTAGATCCTTCCAGGTTAGGGCATCTTTAATATCTAGGCACCAGCACCGTAGCTGTGGGGAGCTGGGTCTTACCTGTTCATGAAATCGCTGGCACAGTGGGAATGCCCACTCATGAACCAAGTGTTTTTATTCCAAAAATATCTTAGAAGTTCTAGATAGCGACCATATGCATTGCACAGTTAAAGGGGCCAGGGGGCTTTGCAGTTGCCTTGTGCATGAGCATTTTTAAGACAAGGGTCCTTGCTCATTGGTAGAGCTCAGCTGTTGCATACAAAACACCCCTGCTGAAGGCCCGTAGCATCTCCAGGAAAGACCGCAGCTGAGATTCTGGAAGCCCTCTGCCACTGAGCATAAACAGTGCTGAGAGAGTGAGGTCATCACTACCTTTGGTGCATGGCTTAAGCGAGTAATTAAGAAATATTGTTTCCATTATTCTGTTGGCTCGGGGCTGTTTTTCTGAACATGGCCTGCAAAGTGACCAAAGAGAGCTTTGAAGCACACTTAATGAGCCTTGGGTTCCCTCTTGAGAAACAAAGGGTGATGATGTAAAACATGGACATTTGGCAAAGCTCTGCTAATTACTGTGTCGTCCCAGGACGATGTCATAGAAGAATGGAAGGCAACTGTGTGGAGCACAGCAAACCAAAGACTGGCTTGGGAAAAGTTTAGCCACCGGGAGCCCTGTAGTATAAAACTTGAAAAATAAAAACATTGGCTAATGAACTGGAGGGGAAGCTGCACCTCTGCACTTGAAAATATGCATTGTTTCCATAAACAAAATAGGCCATTTTTGTAAATAAGGTTTCAAGAACTGAGTACATTGGCTAAGTTTGCACAATAGGGAAATCCATTATGGATAACCTGGAAGGTTTTCCTTGTTGTTTGTGGGCAACAAGCCACCCTGCCAACCCATGGCTTGTTGTAGGGCTTGTTATACTCACGACGGAATACTGTGTTGTCAGAGCCAGATGAGTGGTGGATACATGAAAGCAGCAAGCAGGCTGTTCAGCGAGAGCATAAAAACCTGCTGGATTCTTATGGGCCAACACCTGTTGCAACCACCTCACCCAATGCCCAGGTGACACAATGCTACAACCACCCCTAGCTTGACACCCCCCATGCTGATCACAATATCTTTGGCTCTCACTGTCACTTAGTCCTTAGATTTCCACCAGAGATTGCTTTTGTGCTCTTGGAGATGACAGCCAGTGACAGCCCTTCCAAAGTACCCCAGCAGCACATTGGAGGAACTCACTGCCCCCCCCCACTTTTAAGTGCAAGTAATTTGCTTATTTTTGCTTATTTTTATTCAGTCTTGTACAAGTGCAGAGGGGTCTGCAGTGGGAAGCCTTGCCTACACATCTCCAGTAGGAGGCAGCAACCATGGGCATTGAACCTGAGAGGCTACTAATATGCCAAGGTTTTTTTTTTAGTCTGCACTCTTGACAGCTGTCAAAAGGCAAGCTGTCAAGCAATAGCAAAGTCTTATGGAATCTTTGCTCATGAAAGCAGGGTGTGGACTTTCCCCCCTGGACAGGGTGATAATCAGGGTTATTTTGAGTTCCCCCCATGTTCCCAGTGTTCCCCTCTTCCACCTGGAACACTCTAGGTGCAAGGTTAGGTACATTCACATAAAAGTGCAAACTGTTCAAATTTCTCCCCTACCCCTAATGTTTAAAAGTGCAAGTAATCATTTTGTAAGGCAACAGAATTGTTTCTTTAAGATAAGACTATGGGCATCATTCTACTTTTTCAGTAAAGCACTTGGGAGTTAGGTGTATTCCCATATTTTATTTGAGCTGGTTTTAGACATCCTCTTCCCAGATGTTGTTCTGTGCCATCATACTTCCTCAACAGTAAGTCCAATGTATGTGATGATTGATGTTTTTAGTATTAGTTTAAAAGTTTAATAAAATTTCTTTAAAAAAAAAGACTTCCTCAACTTATGGGGACCCTGTTGAATCAGCACCCTCCAAAATGTCCAGTCCCTCACAGCCCTGCCCAGCTTTTGTAAACTCAGAGCTGTGGCTTCCTTTAGGGAGTCAAACCATCTCATACTTGGCTCTTCCCAGATATTTTGACAATTAGTTGAGACATCCTAGATGCCTTCTACAACCATTTCCTTGCAAACAGCTAATTCTAGGATTTCAAAATGAAAACATTACAGTCCAATGTTTGGCATAGGCTGCTTCATAGGAAAAAGAAATCATGGAAGAAAAAGTAAGAATCTTCCATGAACATAAGTTGCTTCTGCCAAACATCTTGAAACAGAGGTAAGTCTTTCCATTAAATAGAGCAAAACAGAGCTGATTAAGCATAACTGTATGAACAGCAAAATTTCCAACTGGCTCTCTCCACAGAAAGTGAGCTTGCAATTGGCCATCTGGTTATTTTTAACAGAGGTGTTGATAGCAAGGCAAGGAGGAGTGGATGCCCAGTAAAGAGGGCTGGAGCCGGGGATTTGTTTTATAGCAAAGCCTGGAGATAATGTGCATCCAGTGTGCCAGTTTTTAGTCAGAGTCTAAAAACTTAGTCACTTAGCCCTATTCACACTGTGTGAAAGCAGATCCACACAGTCACGGCCAGGGGGTCACCGCAAATGCCCCGTGTATTGGCTGGCTCTGTGAAGACAAAATAAATGGACATAGTTTCTTTCCATAGCGCAGAGATGGAGCGTGTACCTTGCCTCCAGAAGCTTCCAGGTTCAGGTCTGGATAAAATAGGCAACATTGGGCCACATGGACTAATCAACCGAGCTGCTGAAAGGCAGCTTCCCAAATACCCAGATCAGTTAGGATGGGGTGGGGGGGATGAACAGCAAAATATGAGCTTGCCGAAGTTCATGAATTCCATCTCAGACTCCATGAGATGCCCCCCAAGTGGAAGTTGAGAGCCAAGAAGGAAATTCCATTCTGGCAAGAAGCAAAGAAAGGCCAGTTAAAGTCAACACAGCCATATTTAGAATGGAGGAAGGCCTGGGCTGCTACCCCAGTCAATGGCAGCACTGAATATGGGAGCACCAGAACTGAGCTGGATCTACTGAGAAGGTTCTGATCACAAAGCAGAGGAATCTTGTGCATAAACTTCTTCAGGAAGAAGGGAGCTGAAGAAGCAAGGAACACTTCCCATATCAAGAGCTGAGCTGTATTGCAAATTCTGCAAAGGGAGAGGAATAGGCTGTTTCGGTTGGGGAAAGCATTGCCACAGAATGCTTCTGGGGAGAGAAGGGGCCTTGAACTTGAGGCACTGAAACACTACAAGTGTGCAATTAAGATCCCAGGAGATAATTGGCATCAAGAACTAGAAGCAAGAAGTCTTCCACTGCTTGAGATTGCTGCACCCACAGAAACCAGAGAACATGAATTACCCATTGCAGTGGGAGGAGATTATTACTAGAAGGTGGTGACAGGTTAGCCAGAACACTGGGTAGTGAACTGGTGGCATGGAAGGGGCTGGACAGCAACCTGTGGATTAACAACATTAGAATTCTAAAATGATAAGAGATGAAGAACCTCTCATTTTAGAAGAGTTGGGAGTTAGAATCCATTGTCATAATGAATGAGAGAAACAGGAAAGCAAGGAGTGAGGAAGAAATATTTCAAGCATTTGAAACTTCACTGGAGCACAAGGAAAGGAGATAAGAAGCATGACTGTTGTGGAAATGTTGTCAGATCAGGAAGTGTAGGCTGCCATGGAGGCTGCAAAAAGAGGGAGAGAAGGAAGGAAGGACGGACGGACGGACGGAAGGACGGACAGCACTCTACAAGTATGTGAAAGGCTGTCACAAAGAGGAAGGACAAGATCTCTTCTCATCCATTTCTGAGTGCAGAACATGGAATAATGGACTTGAGTTAAAAGAAACTAGATTTAGACTAGGCACCAGGAAGAATTTCCTCACTGTCACAGCAGTATGACAATGGAACTGATTACCTGGGGAAGCTGTGGGCTCTCCCTAGCTGGAGACATTGAGAAAGTGTCTGGAGAGCCACCTGAATGTTGTTGTTGTCAGTCGCGAAGTCATGTCTGACCCATCGCGACCCCATGGGCAACACTCCTCCAGGCCTTCCTGTCCTCCACCATCTCCCGGAGTCCACCTAAGCTCACACCAACTGCCTCAGTGACTCCATCCAGCCACCTCAACCTCTGCCGTCCCCCTCTTCTCTTGCCCTCAATTGTTCCCAACATTAGACTCTTCTCCAGGGAGTCCTTCCTTCTCATTAGGTGGCCAAAGTATTTGAGTTTCATCTTCAGGATCTGGCCTTCTAAAGAGCAGTCAGGGTTGATCTCCTCTAGGACTGACCGGTTTGATCACCTTGTGGTCCAAGGGACTCGCAGGAGTCTCCTCCAGCACCACAATTCAGAGGCCTCAATTCTTCGGTGCTCAGCCTTCCTTATGGTCCTGCTTTCACAGCCATACATTGCAACTGGGAAAACCATAGCCTTGACTATACGCACTTTTGTTGGCAGGGTGATGTCTCTGCTTTTTAGTATGCTGTCTAGATTTGCCATAGCTTTCCTCCCCAGATTTGCCATAGCTTTCCTCCCCAGGAGCAAGCGTCTTTTAATTTCTTGGCTGCAGTCCCCGTCTGCGGTGATCTTGGAGCCCAGGAAAATAAAATCTGTCGCTACCTCCATTTCTTCCCCATCTATTTGCCAGGAAGTGAGAGGACCAGATGCCATGATCTTAATTTTCTTAATGTTGAGTTTCAAGCCAACGTCACCTGAATGGGATGGTGTAAATTGGTGTCCTGTACCTGCAGGAGGTTGGGGCTGATAGCCTGATGGCCTCTTTCAACTCCAATAGTCTAGGATCTATGAAGGGAGGGAGGGAGAAAACAAGCAAGCAAGCATCAGCCAGCTCACAATGATCTGGCATGCTCAAAAATGTCACCAGTGGAAATTCAGGCGTGCCCTGAAAATAAGGCAGAAAAAGTAGGTGCCTCTTTCACAGGAAAAAGAAAGTTCTGGGAAAGTGGACAGACTTGGCGCAGTTCCGTCCATGTGGCAAAAGGCATTCTCACCTACCAGGTGGCTTCTGAGTGGGATGACCTTGCCTCCTTGGGTGCACTGAATCCTGCATGCCCACAATATCCTCCCAAGCCAGAGGACTTGCCAAGCTACCAAGCATTAACAGGGAGGAAAACCATTCAAGTAGCTTTGCAGTTTGGTCACTTAGCCACGGCCAGCATGGCACAGACCCGTCAGGCATGTCGTTTCCGTAAGCCAATTTCCTGAACCGTTTCGTGCAGATTCACTGTGGTGACCTCAGATGCACTGCAGAGAGGGGGCTCAGCTATTCGATGCTGAGGGGGCAGGATGGGGCAGGATGAATTCCACGATGCAGAGAGGTAAGAGAGTGATTCGCCTAAGGCAGTAGTGCAGAGGTTTGGACATGGGGCCAGATCCAGTCCTCCCGGGCTCCCAAATCGGTCTTCCATGGTTCTCCAGAAGGCTGTGGCCTCACTCCCTTTCCCCCAGCCGCTGGTTTCCTGGATTTGGGGGTCTTTTCCCCAGTCCTAAAAGGCTGAAATGTTTCTCCTGAGATTTGCTTACTGGCAGCAAGAGCTTCAGGATAAAGTAGACTGACTTGGGCTTGGACACACCCCTTTTGCCCCACTGGAATGCAATCCTGCAGAATGTCTCCAAAATTGCATTTAGTCCTTGGGGTGAAGGAGGTTTAGTGTTCCCGCTGCACCCATGATAACAAAAGCTTGCTGATGACCAGAAGGGAGGCAGGGTCTGTGATTAGCCACGGTGGTTAAACTTAATTTCCATCCACTGAGACAGAGAGCCCAGGTCTGAAATCCTGGAGAGAAGCAATGGCAGAAGGACCGGCAGTGCTGGAAATGAAAACTGGGCCAGACAATTTTGGTCCGGCGGAGCAAGGCCGTCCTTAGGAGCACAGTGCCAATGCATTCTTCTGCATCCTTCCCAAGCACTCTCATTCTGCTCGACACAGAAATTCCTTTCTGGGAAAATGTGAAAGAAGAGGGAAAACTTGGTGAAATTCTCAAAGCTGGGATGCGGGATTCTTGTGCTCACCTTGCAGTGCGGGCAGGATGTGAGTGTCCTGGTTTTCATTATAAAATCTTCGCTGTTTCCGGCAGTTTGCAGCATCCCTGGTTTTCTGTCCTGCAATGAAGTGCAGGGGTTTGTTCTGCCCCCACCCCCAACTTGGCTCTGCAACAGCTTGTTCAAGCATTCCAGTCACCCCCTGTGCTGCTAGGATAGAGACGCTCCTGAAATATTTATTTATTTGTTTGTTTATTTAAAACATTTTTATGCCGCCCCCATCGCAACAAAGCCTCAGGGCGGCTCACAACAAGAACAAAATATACAAATATAACAAATTATACAATAAAAATATTAAAACCTGGTGCATCTCGGCTTAAAAGATTTAAAATCCTATAAATACCAATAAATTAACAATTAAAATAAGTTTTAAATAAAAAGGTCTTAGCCTAGCGCCGAAAAACAAATTACGACGGCGCCAGGCGAACCTCTCTGGGGAGCGCATTCCATAGACATCCCAGTGACTGCATCGTGCATTTATGTGGAGTGTTTTTTCCGGGCCGTTTGGCCAAAAGAGATTCCGAGAGCACTTTGCAGAGATCACTGATAAAACCATCTCACGCTCTGGGTCACAGTCCAGACTCCAGGGCAGGTGCTAGTCCGTCTCCGCAAGGCTCTTAGGCGTCAGCCTCTCTCAGCCTGGCCATGCACAGGATGAGAGCTGCAATCCTGCGCTTTGGGAGGCGCTGGGCTGGGAAAGCCTGGCACAGAAGGCTGCAAAGAAGGAGAGGGGCCGACAAGGGGGACCGTTTCAGCGGGATGCTGGAGGAGCAGAGTTTTCCTCTGGCCTCCCATCCCAGTTTCCTTGTCTCTTGTGCCTTTGTAGATAGCAGGCCTGTGAAGAGGGACCACCTTGTTTTACTGATTGTAGGCAAGCCACTTTGGGCTGAAGAGAGGGTAAAATACTTTTTAAAAATCATGGAAGTGTTCCTTCTGAAACTGCTTGCTTCTGTCTTCTTTCTGGAACCCACAGCAACTGCTTCCTCTTTGTCTGGAAAATCAGCAACCAGAGTCTCCACAAATGCCCCAGCCGTTCAGCCATATGCATGAATGGCTGGCCATCCTGAGCAGAATAAGATGGAGTTGGAAGGGGATGTGCAATTGGGGGTGGGGGGGAGGGCAAACAGAACAGCCTTCCTGGCCATTCCTTCTTAGCTGCCCACCCCCTGCTGCAGATCCTGTGTTGTGGAAGGAGCTGCGTGATCTTCCTGGAGTTTGGCCTGTATTCCCCAAATTAGCCAGCTACTTTAGAGGTGGCCATGTTGCAAGCCAAGTTTCCTCCCATCCACTTCCAAAACAGACTGTCCTTTGGCAAAAGCTCTTCATTCTCCAGTTCACTTCCAGAAAGCACAACAAACCCAGAGTGGTTCTCTGAGCATGTACAGAGCAGTTCATTGAAGCCAGTCCAACAATTACATCCCAGCATTCTCCTCCCTCTGGGTTTTTGCTTTGGGAAGCAGGCGAGCCCGTCCTCTGCCCACCGGCCCTCCATGTGGCCGGCCTGTCTCTCCCCGTGCTGCGACATGGGGTCAAGAGTCATGCCAGGCTCAGCTGGCTAAGGGTTCTTCTCCCACACCCTTTCCCTGCGGCTGTAAATCCTGACCATTCTCAACATTGAGAGAAGCCCCTTCGTTTCTTCTGTTTCAGTGCCTGAGAACTCTGATTCCCAGGACCCCTCCTTACTTGATGATGACCTTTGCAACAATGTGATACAGCTGCAAAAAGGGCCAATGGCATTTTGGGCTGCATTAACAGAAGCATCACTTCCAAAACATGTGAAGTACTAATTCCCCTATACTCAGCACTGGACAGACCTCACCTGGAGTCCTGCATCCAGTTCTGGGCACCTAAGTTTTAAGAAGATGCAGAAAAGCTAGAAAGGGTGCAGAGGAGGGCAAGAAGGATGATTCCAGGACCCACAGCCCTATGAGGAAAGATTGAAAGAACGGGGCATGCTCAACCTCCGGAAGAGAAGACTGAGGGGTGATAGGATAGCACTCAAAGGCCATCACAAAGAGGAAGGACAAGAACTCTTCTCTTTCATTCTAGAGTGCAGGTCACAGAATAGCATACTCAAATTAAAAGAAATCAGATTTAGACCAGACACCAAAATGAATTTTCTCACTATCAGAGCAGTGTGACAATAGAGCCTATTACCTGGGGAAGCTGTGGGCTCTCCCTTGCTGGAGACATTCAGAGCATCTGGACAGTCATATGAGGGGGATGCAGTCATTCAGTGTCCTGCACGTGCAAGCAGTTGGACCCAGCGGCCTTCTGGCCACTTCCAGCCCTACTCTTCAAGGGTTCTGTGATGCGCCTGCATCTGCCTGACCTTGGAATGCACCCCAGGATGACCGGTCCCTCTTGTTCCCAGCACGCAGTGATGGCCACCCACCCACAGCCAGTCCTGAAAAGTGTTTCAGCAGCTAGTCGGAGCAGGGCCTTCTCTGCGGAGGCACCCCACCTATGGAATGCGCTCCCCAGAGAGGTCCGCCTGGCGCCGTTGTTATTTGTTTTTCAGTGCCAGGCTAAGACCTTTATATTTAAATCTCATTTTAATTGTAAATTTATTTGTATTTATAGGATTTTAAAGCCGAGATGCACCGAGTTTAATTGTTACATTTATGTGTTTTGTTTTGTTGTGAGCCGCCCCGAGGCTTTGTGGCAATGGGGGCGGCAAAAAAATGTTTTAAATAAATAAATGAATAGTCTGGTCAGCTTCTCTCCTTAGCAGCAAAAGTTTTAAGATGGCCCTGTATTTCTAAGAAAGAATAATAGTGTAAACACAAGAGGCAGAATAAACTGGCATACAATTAGCAAAGAATGATAAACCAAAAGCTGTTAAAAAAAAACTCATAAAGGAGGCAGTGCGATTATCTCACAAAATTGGGAGATTTTGTTTCAATTCCATGAAACTGACAGGAAATAATGCTAGGGGTTTACAGAGCCTCCAAAATCCTCCGGGAAACAAACAGCAAAAGCCCCGCTCTTCAGCTCCACTCCCACAGACTGAAAAGTTGCCGGAGCAGCTTTCAGTTCACCGTGTCAGTGAGGCTGCGATCTTTTCAACTGCCTGGCAGTTGGCATCTGTTGGGTGCTGCAATTTTGAATTCAAGCCACATCAGCCATTGTGTGAAATGAGAAGGAGGCTATTTCTGAACCCGGGACACATGGCGTCCCTTCTTCTTAATGCATCACTCCACATGGTCCCAATGAGATATGTTTCCTAATAGAGTCCATCTGGATTTCAAGCACCTGTTGCTGGTAACACCTTCCATTCAATAATGGCTGAATTAATTTTACAGTAATTGCGTTCATCAGCAACTGCAGCTCGCTGGAGCTTTACTGAACACAAGGAGGTGGGCAGCCCTGTTGAGCTTCCGCATGCACAGGCTGTTCAGAGGGAAAACGCAAACTCCCTAATTGCAGCTTATGTATTTTTGGCTTATTCATTACCAATTGTTGTTTTTTTTTTTTAAAAATTTTTTGTTTTAAATAGCACTGGCACATTAGGCACAAGGTGTTGGTCTTCTGGGGAGATTCCTCTGGGAGTCAATTAGGTTCTCATTACAGATGGTAACGGGTCTTTGCTGCTAATTCTCCATCCCAGTCTTGTCGAAAAATTTCTGGACTCTCCAGGCTAGTTGGTACAACTACCCCAGTCCTGTTAATTTTCTTTTAGTTTGCCTGCCCAAATTCATTCTGTCTTGAAAAACTGCCAATGCCTGTTTCTTGTACAAACACTGCCTCACTGGGGATACTTTAAAGCAGCGGTTTTCAACCTTTCCACAGCTGGGGACCAGCGAAAACAGGAAAATCACCTTGGGGACCACTGAGGCAGAAACAAAAAGCACCACACACACGATACAGTATTCTGTATTGTGTTTCAAAACAATACAAACAATAGCAAAAAAGAAAAAAAGAAAATTATCCAAAACAACCAGAAACTGAGCAACAAAAAGTGCCAACAAAAGAACAAAATACTGGAATTGGCACAGCACGGCTCCCAGTCGGCTCCTACCAAGCCATCTCTCCCCTCCCTGCCCCCCCCCCAGTGGCACAGGCACACCCCTTGCGACCATGATGCCAACCAAGAAAGAGGAGGTGGAATACAGCCAGCCTCTGGCCGGTCCGCAAAGAGCAGGATGTGGCCCCCACAGACCGGCAGGAAATCTCCCACGGACCAGTGCTGATCCATGGACTGGTGGTTAAACAGAACTGCTTTAAAGGCAGGGTTTGGACAAGAATTGTGCCAGGAGGACCTCTTGAAATTCTCGGCCCAATTGTTGGTAGAGCAATCAGGCCAATTTCACCCAAGGGCTGGAGAAGCCCTCAACCATTGCTCGCTGCTGGGGCTCAGCACACCAGGGGTTGCAATACCACGACTTTCTTTTTCATAAGCAACTTGGGGTCTGTTTCTCGCCCCTGCCAAGGGCAGAAACAGCAACTGTATTTGCAGGCCAGGCCTTGGCTTCTCGCCCACCACACAACAACAGCAGTGCCCGGTCAAGCTCTCACTTGAGCTAGTGCTAGGCCAAAGTCCGTCCTCCAATTGCCTGAAAGTCTTCTTCCGCCATGCATGAAGAGGTTTCCCATGATTTGCTTCCTTCCCAGGGCGTTTTACTGATGTCGTGTTTTTGAGCTGGATGATAAAACAACTTGAGAAAGAGGCAGAACAGCAGGAGCTTCATTGGTTATAATTCTCTCTCGGTTATAGTTGGTTATAGTTCTGTCTCTCTAAGGGGCAAAGTTCACCACTGCTCTTTCCCAGTCTGCTAATCTTGTCAGCCAGCTGCTTTTGGAGGCCCAGAAAAGCATACTAAGTGTAGGTTGCCCCTGTCCATGCATTCTATTCACATCCCAGCATTGTGCAAAAAAAAAAAAAAGTTTCCATTATAAGATAGGCAGAAGTCAACATCAGCTGTGGGGTCCAGTGAGGGCGGATGTGATCAATTTTACCTGTCGTGCAAATTGGCCACTGTGGGGCTCCTCCTCTAATGCATTAGAGGGACCTCTGATCACCCCAAAAAGCTCTGCTGGGTTGTGGGGGGGGGGCTGTGAGCAGGTGCAAAGGTGACAAAGAAGTACAATTTCCTGGCAGGCGTTCAAATGAGCTCTAGCCCAGGTTCATCTGGACTCATTCTGAATTTTCCACCCATGTTGATCTGGTTGATGTCCCACTTGATTCATTGCCTGTGGTGCCCTGAAAAACCAGGATGTCTCTTTGGTCCCACTACATGGGAGATGATGCTTAGAAATGACTGGGTCAACTGCCCAGGCCATTTCTCCATGTCATGAGCAGAGCTGGCTGGAGACGGGGATCAGACTAAATGACCCAGGAGACCCCTCCTGACTCACTCAGTTTCTATGTTTCCATCTTTCCATGCCAGAGATCAGTTGGCTTCAACGGAAGCACCTTATGAGGTGGCACAAAAATCCCCCAAGAGCCATCAGCAAGCCACCCAGATCCCTCCATCTTCTGGGGTGGACCATCTTGATCACAAGGCCTGCTCCTGTGGTGGCTCCACATTAAAGCAAGTCTAAACACCACCAGAGTGTGATCTGTCCATGACCATGGCAGTTCCTTCACTCTCAGACTGGCTTCTTAGGAGACCAGCTCCAAAAATGCCCAGATAGTACTTGCTACAGATCCATGGTTGCCATGGAGGCCATGAATTCTGGAGTCACTCCCAGCAAGGTGGCCTCAGCGTGTATGTTGAAGTCCTCCAGCACAATAAACTACAGGGGTTCCAGCTCCAACCCCAAGAGCATCGCAGTTGGCTCAGGAAGGGAGACCACTGAGTAGCAGAGTACCAGCAGAATCCTTCCTCTGTCCCAAATAGCCCCCTTCAGGCACACACACTCAAAACTGGAAGGCTGCAGCATGGGGTCCCTGCTCAGGTTCTCTGCTCAGGCTCTCTGATGTGAGAGAGAGCCTGAAAGTGACCAACACTCTGTTATGTTCCCCACCCTTGTAATGATCCAGCTGCCTGAACTTCTTCCACTTTCTACTGCTTCAGGGGCTGCTCCTCATATCTTTCCACCCTTTGTGCCCACCACAAAGCAAGAACTGTATGTCTAATAACATATAGTATCCACAAAAAGGCAGTTCGACAATCCCATCACCCCTCTGTCCAGCAGACTGGATGCCTCCCGTTGTCATGGGCATTTGCTTTCACACAGAGATGGAGAGCAAGCAAGCTCTCCCTTGACATGCAGCAGTTCAAATAATGCAATCCCTGGCCGGATTTACATGTGAAAATTACTCACTTTCCTCCTTGGAAATCATGTTTGGAGGTACAAAGACAATGGCCTCCTTCTGCTTTGACGTTTGTGAGTGAAGACACAAAATAGCACCCCACGGATGATCTGCTCTCAGTCTTCAGTGCAGCTAACTTTTGCACTCAGAATATGAGCACATTGGATAAAACTTGCCATGTGCTCCTCTTTTCACTGCAAATATCCCAGGTCATTGAAGCAAGCATTTTCAGTGTCTTGCAAAGCCTACTTCTATCCCCTACATCTCAGAGCAAGGGGGTCCTGGCCAATTCATCTACCTTCTTAAAAACACGGTCAAATATTCTATACCAAAAGGAAAACACACCATGATGCAACATTATTTTAATAGCTGTCAATCTGGTATTTCCTCTGGAATAGTCTGCAAAATGTGCCCCTGTTCTGGTTGCGCCTGAAAGAGGTTCCCCATACCAGCCACAATCTGGTTTCTCCTATTGCAGAATTTCTTTCCTCAGAGTGCTTAATTTGAGCCCATCCCTTATGTGTTAATGTTGCTGTCTATTTGCAACAGCCACATGTTCCATAGGTAGTATTCCAACAGGTCCCATCAAAGTAAAACTCTATTGCTGTTTTTTAAAAAATAGACTGTAATAAAATGGCTCAGCTCAACATAGTCGAAAACAAAGTGTAATCGGCAATTGGAAGAGCTAAAGGCTGTACTAAGCACTAAGAATTCCTCACACTCATTGAAATGAGCACCAAAAATCCAATAAAAGCTAAGAAGCCTGTCTCCAGCATCACAGCCTGTTGAGAGACCAGAAAAACCGTAAGGAAGGTACTAAATATTGAAGAGGTGAGTTCCTCCAGATGGAGAAGGAAATGTCCACAGATACCCTTTGGTGGAATTCAAGTTTTGCGCTCTGCATCTTAAAGGCTGAAGGCCGTATTCAAAGGCACAATTAGGTTTGACAAATAATGGCAGGCGAGTCCCATTATGCCCATAATGGGGTTTCCAGAACATAAGAAAACGATAGACATTAAACTCAAGGAGAGAGCATAAAGACACCCAATGTGGTGTTAAGCTTGTCTAGGAAGTGTGATGGAGCGCCTTTGTCTAATGTACCATTCCTGCCGAGAGAGAGGACGGCGTTTGTCGAACAGCATCGCCTGATGCAGCAGGCACTCCAGACACATAAATCCAGCAGCAGCCCTGAATGCTGTGGAACCTTAAAGGCGAGCCCAGGAAGGGTTATTCTGAGCTGCAGATGCACCTACCGACAGGTGGAGTTGGGAGAAGAATTCATTATCCTCATCATGCCAATTAATCCACTGAGCATAATACCCACACCGAAAAAAATCAGAAAGATCCACATGTAGAGACTGAGTTCGCAACCATCATGGATTTGGTGTTCTTAATAAATGTTCAAAACACTGGGAGTCAGGAGGAAGTGGGACTTGTAAAAAGGAAGGTTGGAGGGAAATGAAATGCTAACAATTTAGGCTGTCGTCATTAGCTTCTGAAAGTGGAAATTCACAAAACAGTAGTTTTGTGATAAAAACAGTCATCCAAGCATTGGTAGGCTGGTTAACACATGTACTGCAATTACACACACACACACCACGTTGTCCCTGTTCAAGCCACAGGTGAGAGAGAGTTGAACCTCTACATGAATTGGGTTCCTGTTGCAATCAGATTTTAATTTTCCTTCACTCTGAAATGGCCCTTTTCCTTTACTGGTTTGTGACTGTTGTCATTTCCAGTGTCGTGTTCATTTATTCTTCCGCTCAAAGAATCGTGTGTTTGTCCTGCGCAGAATGCAGTGCCACACAGACTGGCAAATGGTGTCCTACTGGGAGATGATCTGAAATTGGGGGTGACACTACGAGAACCTGTAATGATGTTACCAGAGGACAGAAAGTCTTGAAGCAATGGGATTGCTTCCTTCACTTGGCTGCTAGATCTTTTCTACGCATTTATTATGCACTCCTCATGGTTATCCAGGGGGTTCTTTGGAGAACACTGTCATACTTGAGTTTCTCTTCTGCTTTCCAAGAGGACTTCCCAAGTCCTTTTTCCCTGTTAGAGCACAGAAAGGGGAGTATTACTCATGAAGGTGAAAGAGAATGTATTTTCCAAATTAGGGAATCGGGTTATTTTGCTATATGACAGCATTCCCTAGAAGCTCTGAAACAGAAAAACTGGAAAGGAAAAACTCTTTTTGCAGTGCTTGGATCTACGTAGGTCTGTAACCACACCAAAAGCAAATGCAGCAGATTAACAGCCTCTCGTAGCCAAACTCCTTGTTTGCAAGACATGAATTCTGGTCCCCTGAAATACTGCTGCTGCTGGGAACATAGAAACAGAGCGAGTCAGAAGGGGTCTCCTGGGCCATCTAGTCTGACCCCCGGCTCCAGCTGGCTCTGCTCACGACATGCCCACCATGTGCATGTCCAGCCTATCCTTGAACACCCGCACCGATGGGGCCTCAACGACCTCTCGTGGAAGCCCATTCCACACCCTCGGGGTCCTGACTGTCAGGAAGTGCTTCCTGGCATCCAAATGGAACCTTGGCTCCCTGAGCTTTGCTCCGTTGGAGCGCGTCCTGCCTTCCTCTGCAGGGGAGAACAGGTCTCTACCCATCTCCGCGTGACATTCTGAGCCCCACTTTATCATTCTGATGGAAGTGCTGCATGGCACAGTGGCATACAAGGTGGGCTTGTCAGGGGACCAGCTCGATGGCGGTTGCTCCCCCATCAGTGGCTCCATGCAGTGTGGGTGCATGCTGCAATCCCCTATGAGCATGCGTGTGTGTGTGGGGGGGGGGGTGTCACAGCTTGTTTTGGGGGAAAGAAGTCCTCTGTCTTGGCTGTCATTTTGAACTTGCTTTTTGCATGTAAGTATAATAACCTCCAGATTGGTCCAGGGGACTTCCATGAAGTGTATTTAGATTATAATGATATACAAACTCCAGAAACTTTAGTCCTTGCTGATTGTATTGACTAGCCATAGCAGTATGCACTGCTAGAAAAACATCTTCTAAATCTAAACCCAGAGGTAACAAAAGACCCAGCACTAGCTGGGTTAAAACTGCTTAGAAAATTAACCTGGAGCCCTACTTGAAACAAACACACCCAAGGTGGGCCACGTACTGCATTCGAGGTGAGTTTCAGCAAGTGCACAGCTGTTTATTTTAAAGCACTTTTGTTCCTACACCTACAAGGTGTCTCAGCAGATTGACACTTCTATTCCAAGCTAGAGAAGAACAGCACAGGAAAGCGGAACCCAATTCAGAACTCTGCAAAGTGTTCGGGGCGAGAAGCATTCCAGTGCACCTGGCACCAACTTTATGGGTACTTCGGTGCCAGGCTCAGACCCATCTGTTTACTCTGTGTATTTACGAGTGGTTAGTTGCTGCTGTAATTAATCGTGCCAGTAATTGTTTTCGTGGTGTTATGATATGTTTACATACTGTACTTTATTGCCACTTTGTTGCTGTTGTTTAACATCTTTGTTAACCTGAGAGTTCCATGTAAGCCAGGATATCCACAGAAATAGAAAAAAAAAAAATCCAAACCATAACATGGCATGCTTCAGCAACATGACTGCTAAAAGGAAAACAATTTTCTTGCCCTCGTGGTTCAGAAGTTATGCTTGGAAGTGTGTGAGCAAAGTCCACTTGTAATCTCAGAAAACAGAGAGGTGGGAATGGAGAGGGCCATTAGTTTCCCAGAACTGTGGGCAGAACTTCCTTATTCTGTGTTACTTCACATTCCTCTTTGTGTCTGGGGAAGCCAGAAAAAAAATACGTGCAAGATGAAATGCCTTTTCAATCACAGCTGCGGTATTTGCATGGTGGACTGTGATTGCAGCTCTTCTTGGAACAGGACTTTTTTTTTTTTTTTGGCTTGGACAAAAAAGTTAAATGTCATATGGAATAAGCACATCCCTAAGATTGCTTGTACTTCTGCAAATCTTGGCATTTTTCTGGGCATGGTGTCCTCTTCCTTCTGTTTCTTAGTAGCACTGTTGACACCACTACGTGGAAGCCACTGGCATTCTGATCTGAATGCACCATTGAAAGTACTTCTCAAAAAGGCTCCATCCTTTATCCATATTCTAGAAGAGGAAAATATAACATGGCAGGGTGGTGGAAGTTAAAAATAATTAAGAAAAATGTTGTAGTACAAGCTGCCTCCTTTTTTACTTAGTTTATTTCATTCTGGGAAAAAAGCCTAGGTGTCACTGTATTAGGTTGTATCTAATGGAGACCTTAAGCAAGAAAGTAAAAAGACAGAGACTTGGAAAGCAGCGATGAAGGAACTAGAAAAGATCATCAAGTGTAAGGACGTTTCCTTGGAGACCAAGGTCAAGATTATCCACATTATTGTATTCCCAATCACCATGTATGGGTGTGAAATCTGGACAGTGAAGATAGCTGACAAGAAGAAGATCGATGCACTCCAAACACAGTGCTGGAGGAGAGCTTGGCAGTGCCCTGGACCAGCAGAAAGACAAAACAAGTGAGCCCCGGATCAAATCAAGCCAGAACTTGGGTTGGAACTATTGGATGCAGTTTTATAAATCCAGTGCATAAATAAAATTGCCCTGTAAGCAAAAATGACAAAACTGAAGCTGTTGCTCCCTGGAGAAGACCATCATGCTAGGGCGTCGGTCCTCAAACTACGGCCCACAGGACAGATCCGGCCCGCCATGGCCATCCATATGGCTTGCGCACCGCTCGACACCCGCGCACGCATGCGCTGCACAGGCGGGGAGGCGGTGGCTTGCTCACTCGGAGATGGTTTTGGTCTCGTTGGGAGATCTCCAAGCGAGCGAGCGAGCCACCGCCGCGCACCCAGTGCCGCCTCGCTCGCACCCGATGGCACCTCACCGGCCCGCACCCCCAGGCACCCCCACCTCACCGGCCCGCGACGGTCACCGCAGCCTTTCAACTGGCCCCCTGTTGAAAAAGTTTGAGGGCCGCTGTGCTAGGGAAAAGCAAAGATACAAGAAGAAAAGGAGGACCAAGCATGAGAGCGAAGGGTTCCAGGAAGGAAGCCACAGTCCTGAGTGCACAAGAGCTGTCAAGAAGAGGGCAATTCGAGGGCGCTCATTCCTAGGGTCCCCATAAGTCAGAAGTGGCGGGTGGCACGTGACAGCAAATGCAGGTCCTGCTTAGTGAGCAGACCCATGCAAATAAATGGGTCTACAAAGTAGATTAGTATTGCATACAATCCACAAAGTTCCACATGTTTCACAGAAATAATATTCAAACGCCTTCAGGGAGACGGTAGTTCTTGATACACTGATCCATATATTGAAATGAACTACAGCTTGTCTCAACCAAGTTTATAGATAAAATGTCTCATGAAGAAACAGACTCATTAAAAAAAGAAGAAGAAGAAGAAGACAAAGTATTCTGGAGAAAAGGGCAAGAAAGAGAGATGGAAACCAGGAGGAAACCTAACCTCTGACACCACGGGTGTTGGTCCATGGCCAGAGTCTGAGGTTTTGTGGTCAGGTTACACCAGACAAAACAAAGATGCATCATCATCAAGTTAAGAGTGGGACGCATGAGCATCTGAGCATTTTTCAGTGAAGAAAAGTTGGGTTTTTCCAGAGAACAAAAGGTCACTGGGACAAAAGGCTGAGTTTGAGGAAAGGGTAAGAAAGGTGATGTGAGAGCCAACGGATGCAGCAGCCAGTCGCATAGCATATCATGTGGCCAGCCAGTATGGCTGAGTGAAGAGATCCGGGCTCAGGTCCCCTCTCGGCCATGGAGGTCCCTGAGTGCCTATGGCCCTGCTACCGTCTTGCTTCTTCCTGCTCCGGTCTTTGAGATTGTGGTCTGCTTTTTGCCAATATATGCTTTCAAATGCAGCCCCAGTGCACCTGAATCCATCAAAACATCGAGTCCATGGATGAATCAAAAGCTTATGTTTAAAAACTCCAGACAATTTTTTAGGCATTATAGACATTAACTGGGAGAAACCATCAGTGTCTGGATGGCAGGAATAGGCAAGCTCTTATTCCTAGATCGCAGATGGAGAAATGGAAGTCAAGGAACGGTGCTTTGCCAGCCTCAAGAAAACGGCTGAGGAGCAAAAACAGCCGGTGGGAGCAATGGCAGCCAGAAGACAGGAAGCGGGCCCATCGAGAGCAGCTTGCCCAGGACTCCCTGAGCTGCTCCTTGTGGAATTGGGCAGGGAGGAGCAGACGGTTGTCCGCATCATCCTTCTTCTCAGCAGCATCATGTGCTGGGCCAGCTCTGCATGTATTTCCATGCCATGTCACCCTAATCCCCAGCTCTCTCCCTCTGAAATCTGGTCCCCACTCACCTCTTTCCTTTGCCATGACCTGGCAGGCCCCCACTTGCCTCTGCAGAAATTTGTTCCTGCAGCCCAAGGGCTGGAGGTGGGATGCCTTTGGCTGCCAACATGCATTCTCCCCGCCCTTTCTTACACCACATCCTCTTCCCAGTGAGCACGCTTCATGTCTTGGAAAGGCAAGGGCACTGTTGCAATCACCATGTTCAGCTGGGGGCCACAGTGCCTTCCCCTGCTTTTTCACGCAGGCCAGCCGCAAGGAACTAACACGGGTAGGGGAGGAGTTGGTTCATACCGTCCTGGAGAGGCAGGGGGAAGGGGAAGTGGCTACCGGGGTGTCAATGCCCCACCCCCACACACACATGCATGTTGGCACACATCCACTCAGCACCGTTGTTTCTGGGGCTGGAGAGCCTTAATAAGTGGAAGATTATTTGGTTTGACGCTAACCATTCTTTGCCACTTCATGGCTCCATTTTGGCCTCATGCTCTCTAACATCTACATGAAACCACTGGGAGAGGTCTTCTGGAGGTCTGGGCTGAAGTGTCATCGATATGCTGATGACACAGCTGTGCCTCTCCTTTTCATCAAATCCAGGTGAGGCAGAGACTGTTCTAAATCAGTGCCTGAGCTCAGTAATGAAGGCCGATAAGCTGAGACTTAGTCCAGACAAGACAAGACAAGACAAGACAAGACAAGACAAGACAAGACAAGACAAGACAGAGGTGCTTTTGGTGGGAAGATCATCTATCCAGTTAGGAAACATTCGCTGTGTCCTGGACAGGGTTGCACCCCCCCCCTTAAGGGCAGAATCTGTAGTTTGGGGGTGCTCCTGACCCAGAACTATCACTTGATGGACTCAGTGGCCAGGAGCACCTTTCATCAGCACAAGTTGATTCATCAACTACATTCCCGTCTGGACAGAGATAGCCTTGCCACAGCGATCCTCGCCCTGGTAACCTCCCAGCTGGATTACTGCAATGCGCTGTACATGGGACTGCCTTGAAGACAGTCAGGGAACTTCAGCTGGTCCAGAGTAGGGCAGCCTGGCTTATGAGACCATAGCGTGCCAGTCCTCTGCCAGCTGCACTGGTTACCAGTGGAAGACTGGGCCCAATTCAGAGTGCTGCCGTTAACATACAAAGTCCTGAACGGCTTGGGAACAGGTTACTTAATGGAACACCTTTCTCCATGTGCTTTTCCGAGCCTTAAGACCTTCAACAGAGGTCTTTCTTAAGGAACCATCACTAAAAGAAGTAAAGGGGGTGATGGTTAGGAGAAGGGCCTTCTCCATGCTTGCACCCTGTTTGTGGAACATGCTCCCCAAGGAGATTCGCCTGGCACCATCTTTGATCTCCTTCCAGCACCAGGTTAAAACTTTTTTATTTGCCAGTTATTTTAATGATGAACTAAAGATTGGGTTTAATGTTGTTTAATGATGTTCAAGCTGCTATTGTGTCACAAGTTGAAACTGAGTTGCTGAATCCCATGTATTCTGTATTTTGTGTTGCTGTTATTGGGTTTTAATGTTATTTATTCTGTTTTATTTTGTACACTGTCCAGAGAGCCCAATGAGCTGTGGGGCAGTTTATAAATACAATAAATATTTTTTTTGGTATGGAAAAATAGGACATGGGGTCTTCCCTTTCAGATCTTCAGTAGGATAAAAAAGATGCATGAATTCTGTTTCAGGTAGCAGGGACAGGGGTTACCCGCGGACCTGGACTGCGGTGGTAGGCTCCAGACCCAGCCTGACTTTCCTTTCTTCTGCAGATCTCCAAAGCTGGCACTTTTTAAATGATTTCTTGGCATCCTTTCTCGGTTGGCACTCTTTAACCATGGATTTTGGCATTTTTCTCATGTTCAGCACCACTAGCTTTTGCTGTGTGCATAAAATCTAATTGCAATTGAAGCTTGGAATCAAAATAGGAGGATAGGTTCTATTTTTCAGGGTTATTTTCACTTGTTTTAATTTGGTGTCACAATCAAGCTGCATATATCAGCCAGAAGAACTCACAAGCCCAAGGACAGCCCAGGATGCCTAACGCACAGTCTCGTGTAATTGCTGGAAGGAAGATGCCATAAGCAAAAAGAACCCAGGAAGCTCAAATACGAATAACGGAATCTATTGCGTTTCTTCCCACCGCCACCTAGTGGATATGGGCTTCCTCGGCATCTCCCACACAGGACCACCAGAGAACCATTACATAACCAATGCACTTATTTTCCTAATCTCCCTTTCCCCGGGTTTTAGTTGCTTTCAGCTCACTGTTTTATTGGCCTCCCACCCAGCCATGTACATGTGTTTGTTTGATCCTTGCAGTTGTTGGGGAAAGGATAAGAACCCCCATTCTTCATTTAATAATGTATTTTGCTGTGAGATTTAGAGCGATGTTGCATCCAGGGGAAAATCTGCCATAAAATAGGCATGGTCAAGATTATAAAATAACCATAAAATCAGCCATAATGCACAGCTGGGTATTTATGTCTTCCACCTGTTCACTGTTCCTTCTTTCCCTCTTAAAAATCTTGATTCACACACACACACACACACACACACACACACACACACATATATATATATATATATATATATATGAATTAAAGACCTCTTTGCAAGCTTGATCCTCACTCCAACCCACACCCATGGGATATGGAAGTCCTTAGGCGGAGGCTGGACAGCAGCCCGGCTTGGGATGGACTAGCTCTGAGTTTCGCCTGTCAAATGGCGGGGGATGGAAGTTGATGACCTGCCGGTAGGAACGCATGGATTTTGTTAAACTTGTTCCATCCGTGTTTAATGGATTGTCAGCCTCTTTTCATGCCATTGAAAGACTTGGATTCCTTAAAAACAAACAAACAAAGACCAGTCAATGTGCAGCTGTGCATTTTCATGAGCACACATTACTGGCAATGTCTATTAGTGTAAATCGGCCACCTTAAAAAGGAAAAGCTTATCCAGAAGTCTGCAGAATCCATGTGACTCGGGAAGGGAAGGTAAGGCAAGGCAAGGCAAGGCAAGGCAAGGCAAGGCAAGGCAAGGCAAGGCGGTCCACTGTAGAAGTCAGAGAAATCTGACCTCTCATTGTCTCCATTGCAGATTTCTCCAACATTGCTACCTCCAGGAAACCCTTTAGCTCTGTGATTCCCTTTGTTTGCTGCAGAGTTCATTGCACAGGAAAGGCCAACAAATGTCAGAGTCGTAGGATACGTCACCTTCCCAGCTCTGAGGTCAAAAGCAGCACTCTGACCTGGAAGGCAGGGACTGGAGATGCAACCTGCTCTCCAATGCATTTCAGCAGGCAGAGAAGGAAGGAGGGCTGCAGGGGCCCGGGCACGAGCAACCCCAAACTGTTGCTGGCCTTTTTACTTCCAGCTCCAAAATGCCTTCACTAGATGGGCAAAAACACTCATCCAGGCCACGGGGGTGACAGGGGACAAAGATTATAGCTGTTCCCTCTGCTCTGGATAGGATGATCGTAAGCCCCCATCCCCGGATGCTCGTGGTTATCTAGGGTGCAACCTATAGAATTCCACCCCAAGGCAGAAACAGAATGGAAAACTGGCATCCTTTTTGGTTTTGGTTTTGTTTGTTTGTTTTTAACAAGACAAATGGCCTCCGAAGCACCTAAAAGCTCTCTGTGTGCTGCACAGCCCTAACAGACTCCCATTTAAAAGTCTGCTTTAAATTAAAGTGCTTGCATGAACATTGAAGTATCAGGTCATGCGCGCCCAGGCATTTTGCATGCCACACACAGTAAGCTTTGTTTAAATCTGTTGATTAGGATGCCATTATTTTTAAAATCTATGTAGATTTCCATACATGCATAAACACTAATTCATCCGATCATGCTCAGCTAGACAATGTGCATGCTACTTCTGGTTCATCCTCTCTGTTCATTGTACAAGCATCCAGAAATCCAGACATTACAGAACAGTACAAAGAAAATAAACAGAGGTAAGTGTGCAAGGCTGTTTGGGCCCATGATGCCTCCAAAAGGCCAACAACATTTGCTCTGGCTTTCGTTGCTGCTAGTGCAAACATGGATACTATAAGTCTGCCTTGTCCAGCCTGGTGCCTTCCAGACATGCTTGGACCACAGTGCTCAAAATTCCCAGTCAGTGGTCCTGCTGGATGGGAATTCTGGGAGCTGCGGTCCAGTTGCCTCTGAAGGCCATCTGGTTGGGAAGGGCTCCTATACGTAGCTGCTAAATCCAGGCATGACAGCAAATGATTGCAAAATAACATTGAATTAGTCCCTTTGGCACGGTCAGATCACTGCCTGCTGAGTTTTAGAATAATTGGCGACTTTTACCCTCTGCAGGGGTGGGGGATGGGGAGCTCAGGGGGAGGGGTAGCTTTCCAGCTGATAGGCTGGTGGTCCTGTCCAGTCCTGAATCAATCTCTGAAATATAGAGAAGGCTCATGTTGGGGGCTGACAAAATCTCCCCGAGTGCCCCTCTGCAGTAGATCTTGTATGGTGCCATGGTGCATCCCAGAGGTGAGGGTGATGAAACAAATCAGAAGATGGCTTGAGTATAGATGGAGGTGAAGTAAATTTGGAGGTAGTGAGACTAGCAAAGAAACACTAGCTCCATGCGCTCTTCTCTTTGCCACCCAGCAGAGCTTTCTGTGCCTGTCTGGGACCTCCTGCATGCTGGCCCCAAGGAGTTCTGGAGCCATCTGAGGCCCAGGGCAACGTGTCCCGAATAAAATATCCTGTACCCACTGGGATTTAGATTCCAATGTTATTACAGAGGATTCAGGTGAGATGTCCAGAGCACAGCCTGGTCAAAAAAAACTGGGCGAGTTCCAGTTGGCACAGCTCAAGGATGCTGGCAAGGTGGTTGAATAGGTGCAGGCAACCACACCCAGGCTGGATCCTTGCCCCCTTGGCTATGGAACGCTAGCAGGGAAGGAACTGCCGGCTGGGCGAGGGAGGTTCTTAACGCTCGTTACGGGAAAGCATGGCCTGTGCCCCCTGAAACTGGTGGTGGTGAGGACACTCCTGAGAAACCCTCTCTGGACCCAGAGTTTTAGGCCGGTGGCCCATATCCCCTTCCTGTGAAGGTTCTTCAGTGGGTGGAGGCCCACCAGTCCCAGCACTCTTGGGGGACACTGGATCCGCTTCATTCAGGGTTCAGGCCTTGTTTGGGCATAGAAAGAACTTTGGCTGCCCTGTGTAATGGCCTGTGCTGGGAGAGAAATGGAGGGATTGTGACCCTGCTGGTGCCGCTGACCCTCAGTGGCTGCTGATTCCACGGACCATTCTCTCCTCCAGGGGCGACTGAACGAGTTGGGAGTGGGAGGCCCTGCATCGCAGTGGTTCTGTTCCTACTTGGATGGCAGGCAACAGAAGGTGGTGCCCGGGGGGAGAGCTCTGCCCCTTGAGTCCTCCTCAGGGGTCCATCTCGTTCCCTGTGCTGTTCAACATCTACACGAAGCTACTGAGTGGGGTCACCCAGAGTTTTGCAGTGCACTGTGATCTGTATGCTGAATGCACGCACCTCTGTTTCCCCTGTTCCTTTTCAGCAGGTGAGGCTGTGGAGGTGCAAAACCAGTGCCTGGCTGCATCAATGGACTGGGTGTGGGCTCACAAACTAAAGCTCCATCCAGGCACGACAGAGGTACTACTATTATTATTTTATATTGTGTGTTTTAAATTATTATTATTATTCTATATGTATATTTTAATTTTTGTGGTTTTATTTATTGTTGTAAGCCGCCCTGAGGCTTCAGCGAATGAGGCGGCATAAAAATGTTTTAATAAATAAATAAAATAAAATTATTTATGCATGCATGTGTTGGGAAAATCCAAATAAATAATTATAGAGAGGTTGCTTATTTGTGATATAAATCAAACCTGCAGCTTCCCTGATCTTCTTGCCCCACCCCCCACCCCCCAAAAAAACAGAATTCCAAGCCAGGCTCCTTTTCCCTGAAGTGCTATTAGTCACCTGTCTCTTTAAGAGACTGAGACTTTCAACTAGCCTGAGGTGGTTGCTACATTTAGTTGCAAAGTTAATCCTCTGTGGAATGCAGCTCTCAATAAAAGTTAATTGCAACCATTCTTCTGCTAGCAGTGGCAACCTGGCCTGACCGGTTTCCCTGCTTGTATGTTCAAGCTCACACCCAAGACCTGCAATGATTCATGTGCCTTTCTGATTGTCATGCCCACATCCTGTAATCACCAAAATTTGCTGTTATGTTATGTTCCCTCTGCAGATTTCTCACATTGTTTTGACTATGAATGTATTATGTACCCATTGTTTGCTCATCATTAACTCTGCTCCTGTGCATGCGACTCAAAACCTATAAAACACTCTGTAATGTTCTGGAATGTTGTAGCTGGTGGGCAAACCTGCACCTGGCTGCACTGTTGTGCAGAGGGGTTTGCCTGGGTTGTTCTCACCAATAAAACTGCTGAGGTTCAAGGAAAAGCGTCTCCCTGTGGATCCAAGCATACATTCCCATGGTCTCTCTTCTGGGAATCGCTGACCCCTGCATGCATTTACATGCCTCCCCTACTTCCAAGGGAGTCTCTGGGCGACTGTTAGCAGGCAGTTCTTCTGACCAGATGGAGGGAACCATCCTAACCTCATGAAGAGCATCCCAAGCAAGTGTCCCTTGGATGGTATTTCTCTCAGGAACACCCAGGACAGGCTTGGCGCAGCTCTCCAGGGTTGTTTCATGCAGGATTCTTCCCTCCTCCTGGCCAAAACAGCGGGGACATCCTGCATGCAAGGAAGTGCTCAGCCTCTGAGCTGCATCTCTTCCTCCTGCCCACCTGGTCCACAGTCTTTCGTCTACCTCCTCCTCTAACAAAGGGCTGCGGGGAATTAACCTGCGGCACCTCCCTTTCCTTTAGCAGCACGCGAGTGTATGCCACCATTACTGACCCCAGGGCTCCAGGGGTCACTTCTAGTGCTGATGGTGTCAAAATGATTTTTTAAAGTGTATGCTTGTTCAAAAACAGACTGGCTATCACACAGTACACCAAAAAGCTGCACAGAACAGAAGAAGGCCTTGAGCAATGCATAACTGGGGGTTGGGTAATGGAACTATCCTTGGTGTGAGAACAGGAACTCCCTGGGAAGCACAAGAGTCCCTATTTTCATCTGTGAACTGTTGGAGGATATGTTATCACAGCCAGAATTACGATCATGGATCTCTAGCCACATTGTTTTCATCATTTGAATAGCAGAGAGAAAGCTCCCCTTGCCCCCTCTTCCTTGTACCCTCTCTTTCTCTCTTCCTGTCTCCGCCTTGCATAGAAGTGACAGGAAATCAGTAATTATATGGGTTATGGATTGTGTTGCATTGAAAAGGAGCACATCAATTAAATAAGTCTACCGGATCTGGAATCAAACCCCTTTGTTGTGCGTGTAGAGTGTAACGTTATCCACTAGAATGCAGTTTCTTCTGAGAAATCATTCATAGGGGCAGGACAAATATGAAGCTTGTCTGTAGAGTGGGAAGGATCCTTGAAGAGCGCCTGTCCCAAGGGTGGGCAGCATATGGTTCTCCAGATATTTCAGCCTGGTAGCCTTACTCACCCTTGTAGGCCAAAATAGCTGCGAACCCATGAGTTGCACACCCTTCTTCTAGCCCAGCCTGCTGCTTTCAATGAAGGCTTTGCTACGCAAGATAAAAGCAAAGGCATCCTTGGCAGATGGCCATTCGGCTCCTGCCGACATTCTTCAGAAGAGAGCTCACCAACCCTCCCTCCTTCCCTCAAGTCCTACCTTTTATGGGTGCAGAATAGGCTTTCCAAGTGATTGAGGAAAAATAGCCAGGTGAGCTCTTCGAACTTGAGAGCAGCTACTTCAGCAGAAGTCAACAGATAAAGCTTTTAAGTGCCGTGCAGCTGCTCAAAAAAAGTGAAAAAAGACTGTCAGGCCGTGTTGACCTAACTATCGTGAGATGTAACTGTTCTGCTCTATTCTGTCCTGGTGGGGCCAGATCTGGAGTGCTGCCACGTTTTCGGAAAGACATGGACAAATTTTAGCCTGCTAAGAGAGGATCAGGCTGGTAAAGGCCTGGAAATCACATCTGATGAACAATGAGTTGAAAAAGTTGGGTATCTTTAGCCTGGAGAAGAGAAGGTTAATGAGATGGAACCACCGTCTTGCGTGATCTAAGGGCTGCGATGGAGAACATGGAGCAGAGGTGGAACTACTGGATGGAACCTGCAGCAAAGCCATTTTGGACTAAACATTAGGGCAGCCATGGAAAAACTTGCCTTAGGAGATTGAATTTTAAATCTCTCTCTCTCTCTCTCCTGCACTACATACGATGACCTCAGGATGGCTGATTATATGTATAACCTGTGTTTGTCCCTGCAATTATTCCAAGATGGCTTGCATAGTCCTTCTCCACTTCTCCATTTTATCCCCACTGCCCTGTGAGGTAGATTAAGCCAAGAGCTAGTGACTATCCCTAAGGCACCAGTGAGCTTCATGACTGTGCGGGGATGAGAACCCTGATCTCCCAAGCCCCAGTTGAATGCCCTAACAATCTGGTTTTCCTTTCCTGGAGGCTTTTAAGCACAGGTTGCATGGCTTTCCTGAGCAGCAGGTCAGACTGGATGACCTCCAGGGTCCCTTCCAGCTCAATGTTGCAGAATCTTCAGATGAGCTCAGTCGGCTTCCACAAATAAGCTACAGTGAAGAGCTGGAAACTTTCACACACATCTATGTGCATCACCAACAATACACACAACCCTTACTGTAATCAAGCATGGGAAAGGGTTCACATCCCAAACATTATTTCTGCCCTAGATCGCCGTCTTAACTTTTGCCCCTCGGCATTTGCTTCTCCAGTTTAGGTCTCACTGGCAAAATCTTTCTGTTTGTATATGTTCTCCTAATTGTTGTGGGACTGAGGATCAGCCCACGCATTCGAGGTCTCCCAGGCAGTTGCACAAATTGTTTTGTCATTAGCTCAGGCAACATGCCTGCCTTGGGTGGGCTTCAGACAACAGTGATAGAATGCAGCCGAGGGTGCTAAGGAATGTCAGAAAATGTTTGGTGAAGCTATCAAGATGCAGGCAAAGAACACATATGCTGGATCTGTTCGCTTCAAGTAGTGTATCCATTCATTCAGCTATTTCAGTTTTGTATGACCTGATAGTCAAAGCTCCTTGAGCAGTTTCCAGTTATTAAACCCCTGAAAATGCAATACAATAACATCATAAAAATAATTACAATGAAAATGCAATACAGTGCAAAAACAACGTAATATCTTCACAAAAATATATCAGCTTTACATTATTAACAATAAATCCCAGGTCCCATGGAAACACTGTCATGCTGTCAAATGTCTGGGAGAAAATGCTCGTCCTGCTGCTGCACAGAGGTGCGTTGGCTGGGGAGAGCGTGCCACAATCAGGTGGGCCGCCCCGGAGAAGTCCCTGCACCGTGCTGCCATCCCTAAGCCTGCTCCTGGGAGAAGCAGTCCTCCAGGAAAGGCAGCCCAAACCATGGAAGGCCTGGAAGATCGCAACTAGCACCCGCCCCAGGCTCAGGCAGTGTGACCTGTTCACGCCTTTGCGCCCCTGTTGTCCATGTGGCTGCAACATTTCACACAAGCTGCAGCTTCTGAGCTGGCTTGAAAGGCAGGGCCACCCCTGCGATGCTGCAATGCTCTTAACCTACCGCAGCCAGGGTGGCCCTGTCCATGCAGAGGCCTAGCTGGGCCACCAGGCAGAGCTAGCAGAAGGCATCCCATGGCACTGAGGTCACCTGTGCCTCCACCTGTCATCCCAACAACCAGCAGCTGACGCCTTTGGAAGGCAAAAAACACAATGCATTTTAAAGGCCCAACCCCTGCATGATTTGCTTCGCATAACTTTGTTCCCACCTGCCAGCGCCTCCGATGGACTTGACAGTGACTAGTCCACATGATTTCAGGCATTTCAAGAAACAAGCACAGTAATTGCTCATCCACACTGGGAACAGGGCTGGGCCCTTCCAACATTCAAGGTGCCTTCAGGACTCTTCATCTATATGGATCCCAAATGATGTGATTGCCAATTGAGTAGTGGCTCAATTTCAATTTTTAATTGAGTATATTATATTTTAAACTTGTGCATACTTTTTAATATTTTTATACTTTTAAATATTTCATTGGGAAATGGAATATTGCATGCAGAGAGAGAGAGAGAGAGAGAGAGACCCCCATTGCCCTTTGATGGAGTGAGAGCCCAACGAACCATGGAGTGAGAGCAGCAGTTTAGCCAGAGTCCCCCATCTGCACATGCAAATCGTTGGAGACACCTCTGGGCAGACATCACATCAAGATGCCCCTGGACGGCCATCGGGGAGGGATGCTTTCACTGGGAGTCCTGCACTGAGCAGGGTTTGGACCCAGTGGCCCTCTGGCCCCTTCCAACTCTCCTGTTCTACGATTCAGGTACATTTGCATGAGCATTCAAGAGGTCAAGCAGTAGAGACCTGGAGTTTCCAAGAGCAGAAGAACCCACATGAATCAAGAACGAAGAGCGTGCCTTCACTTGTACACACAGACAGTATACCCAGCTCACTAGGTCTTCTCTGCCACCCCACCCAGCTATGGGGGTCATGTACTCATATGAAAGTTTGGCCTGTAACTTTAAAAGGAACTCTCGACTTAAGTCTGCGGCGGTCAATGGATTTTGGTGGGGTGTCTCTGTGAACGAACCCAAAACAGTTAAGACCAGGGCTACAAAAGCCCTTGCTGAGAACAATATCTTTTGGCTAATTAAATCAAGCCGTAACAGAGTCGTCCCCCCCCCCGCCTTTGCTCATATAAGCTCCCCCCCCTCCACCTCCACTCCACTTTTCTGCCTGACTTTCAGCTTTCATAACCTAATCAGGCATTTTACTGGGTGAAACATCTCTATTAAGTCTCTCATTTCTCAGTCGTGCGATACAAAAACAGGGTGATAATTGAGGCTGCATAATTGATGCGCACAATGACAGAATATAGAAAAGGGCCCCATTAGCCAGGTCACATCATTAGCATACATTACATTCAACAAGGCTGCTCTCTTCACCCCCTATTTATTAATGGGTTAATCCAGCCCCATCAGCCTGTGCACACTTTGTTCAGCGTCTTCCTTTTTAAGACTCGGTGGCCTGCTTTCCTTTTAATGCCAGGAAGGCGTTGCTTCCAGGGACAATCACGTCCCTCTGTTTCAAGCGAGGCCACAGCTGAGCTGCCAGGTTTTCTGCACTTTCCAAACCCGCCTTTTGCTGTGGCTGCATGAACAGTGACCCTTGGGCCAGGGCCCTTTGTCCATGGGCAGGAACCCAACACCTTCTGCCCCAGGTACGTTGCCAGGAGTGCCAAAGGGGCTTTCACAGTGGTACAGCTGGGCAATTGCAGAGGGAGCCCCTTTAGATGGCCTTGTGCATTATTTCCACAGCTAAGTCCACAGCGAGCATCTTTCTCTCTCTCCTCCAGTCAGCATTCCATTCTCTGAGATGCTTGTGCATTGCTGGTATGCTAGGAAAACATCACCGCTGTGAGCCACGCCGAATTTTGTAAAAACAGAACTCTACCACCTCCCAAACCTGTGAGCAAGAGCAGTTTTGCATTTCAGCTGACTGAAGTCATAGCACCGTGATGCCCCAGGAATGAAAAAGGAAAGCGCTTTTCCTGCCCTGACCTGTTTGCTCCGGCTACTTCCTGGCCGGTCATGTGGGCAACCCGCAGGCCGTGGAGGCCTGGTCCTTGTTCCCAAGGACGAGCCCCAGCTGCCCCCAGTGGTCGGCAGTGTCCCTCACCCCACCCAAAAACCACTCCGATACTTGGGGTCGTGTGACACGGAGCAGGTCTAGCATCCCTTCGCTTCGAAGAGAAGTAAAGTGGGGAGGGGGGTGGGGGGTCTATGGGAGGAATGTCCTTCAACCCTCCCCTTGAGAAGGAAATGGTTGTCTGGATTAGATATGCCACAGCAGTTTGCCCAAAGCTGGCTTGGGATGGACCATCAGGGGTGCTAAAAATGTTCCCACGAGGAGAGAAGGACTCCTTTGCTAAAAACAAAGAAGCAAGCCAGCAAGAGTGGGCAGGCCAATGCCTGGGCGGCACGCGTTCCCAACCCATCATTCCACCCAAAGCAAAGGTGATCTTGCTTCTTGCAGCCTAAGGGCCACATTCAATTTGGGGACTATCTCGCGGGAGCGGGGTGCATTTCAGTGCTGGGTGGGACTGCAAGCAAATGTTAGGGGCAAACATAAAACAGAAACATTTTGGAGTTTGAAACTTCACTGCCAATAACTAAATATCTGAAGCTGTTAGAAGGGAGAGATGCACAACGCTGAGAAACTACCAAGCTTTCAATCGTTCACTCATTAATTTCTTGGAAACATCTTTCGGCTTCTTACACATCCAGAGGTCTGCGCATGCTCCAGTGCCCACACAGAGCTTCCGCCCACATGCCTTTTTTGAGCCACTACCACCAGTGGTGCAATGCAACTGAAGAAACAGAAGCCCATTTCAGGGATGTGTGAAGAATCCATTTTCGGGGTGGGAATCCACTGCGTTCCCTGGGCTCAGCTCCACAGACTGCGGCCTGCGTTCTCGCAGCCCTGAGTCCAAGCTCCCGGCAAGAGCACCAGGGCTGTGCGCCCTGAGCGCAGCCTTCCACTCTCTGCCACCACAGCTGCCTTTGTTGCCGTCGTGCACCCTGCATTCTGCGAGCAATCGTGGCCTTCCCCTCAGGCCAGCGGAAAAGGGAGGCCACAAATGCTGGAGGGTTGGATGCCACGGGGTCCCATCCCGACACTTGAAGTTCTGCGCCAGCAAGCCACCTCCAGCTCATGGTGACATCTCCAGGTCCTGCCCATGACTGCTCGGTTCAGCTCTTCTGAGCTGCGGCTTCCCAGCAGTATCCCTGTACATTTTTGTATTCCTGCACCCAGACAAATAGGACAAAGGTTCCCAAATTATCTGCATCAGTGGCACAACTGGAATTTTGAGCGCATGACATGGATGCCCTCACAAAATGGCTGCCATGCATTTCAAACATTCTTTCCACAGTGGACACAGCCAGCCACCAAACTCTCATTTTCCTGAAAGGCAAGTAAGTGGTAAAATGAAATGCAAAGTACCCTGCCCAAAGCAGAAAAGGATCCTGATGTGCAAAACATGGACATTCTGTTCAACCTGAAGAAAGGGGTCCCTGAAGATGCTTTATTTTGCTTTTCTTTATCCACTGGTGGTGCTGGGAAAGATGGCAGAACTTTGCCTGGCAACTTCCCAGTTAAATAAACTTTTGTAAAACACTTCAATAAAATTAAAATCAGGCAGACAGAGAGACAGAGGAGTGTGGAAAGAAATTTTTCATTGGTGCTCACAGACACCAAGTTGGAGATGGCACAATTAGGGCATCTTTAGGAAAAGGATGTGGGCACCTTGTAATGTCTTGAAATGCTTTTTCCAGGGAGGCTCAGCTGATGCTAACCCAGCATCAGGTGAGTAGCTATTTTCCCATAGCCATTTTTGCCATAGTCAGCAGTGTGACATGGTGACCAAGAGGGTGAACGCCACCCTTGGTTGCACAGGCTTCCAGATCGAGAGAGATATTACTGCCGCTCTATACAACTCTGGTGCACCTGCAACTGGAGTTCTGGGTCCCTCATGGAATTGGTGCAGCGAAGGGCCACAAGGTTGGTGGCTGGTTTGCAGGGGAAGCCATATGAGGAGAGGCTGAGGGAGCTGGGCCTTTTCAGTCGGTTCAGCCTTTTGAGAAGAGGCAACTGTGAGGGGACCTGCTAGCAACATACAGGTACATGAGGGGGTGCCATGCAGAGGTGGGTCAGGACCTTTTTTCCCCCTGCAGAGGAGGGCAGGATGCATTCCAACGGAGCAAAGCTCAGGGAGCCAAGGTTCCATTCAGATGCCAGGAAGCACTTCCTGACCATCAGGACCCCGAGGGTGTGGAATGGGCTTCCACGAGAGGTCGTTGAGGCCCCATCGGTGTGGGTGTTCAAGGAGAGACTGGACGTCCACATGGTGGCCATGTCGTGAGCAGAGCCAGCTGGAGTCAGGGGGTCAGACTAGATGGCCCAGGAGACCCCTTCTGATTCTCTCTCTTTCTATGTTTCCCACAAGCTTTTTCCTGTTTCAGCTCCTTAAATTGCCAAATGATGGTGTACTGATTGTATAGTTTTTGTTTTACTACCTCTACTGGGCATCCTTTCAAAACATGTTTTTAGATCTTATTTATGAAAGCCACCCTGAGACGGAGTAGTGGTAGGGCGGACTCTGCGTGCTTCACTTAATGTAGACAAAGAAATCCACGAGAGGAGACAACTTTGCTGCATCCCTCACACTACCTAGAGACCAGTTTCATGTACAGTTTGAGCCTCACCTTTTAAGGGGCCACAATATCTTTTGCCTCACTGTGCCTTTACTTACCGCATCATCTGTTAAACAAGAATGGCCCAAGTCAAGGCTACACAATTACTAGGAAATAAATCCAAACAGAAATCTAACTGGACAGTTGTGGATTTTTTGCTGTTGCATAGCCAGATCCAAAATTCATTCAGCTGAAGTTTAACGGGGGGGGGGGGGGGTAGGAGGGCAGGTAAGGGGCCATCTTCATTGCATTAATTATGATGCCTTCTTCCCCCCTCCCTTTCTGATGACTGCTGCATTTTACGAGCCAAGGAATTGTCTCGCTGAATTTTAATTGGAGATCTGCAGAAGCGCCTGAAATGTGATTAGTCTCTCTATCTGACACTGTGGTTACTGCTTAAAAGACATCTGCTGTTGCATAAAATCAAATCTTAACCCTTTTTAAATGTCTTCTATTGTTATCAACTGAAATTGGGCTTTTAATGGCTGGAGAACAGCTCATGAGCTCCCTGGGGTGGAAGTGCGGAGCTTCCTGCAATCGGCCTGTTGACATGCTCCACATCTAAGGTCAGAGCCCTGCGAGAGATTGTCGGGCTCCATGCTGGAGGGGGCAGAGTTGAACGATCCCCGCTGATCTGCATGCAGAGCACTGTGTCTTTTCTGATGGGGACCAGCTGCCATCACTGTACATTTTTAAGCTCAGGTTGTCCTCTTCCAGGCCCTTCCTTGCAGAATAACCAGACTCTGACAGCTTGCTGTGACCCTCAAAGCGCATGCATTCCATGAGCTCCAGGTAGGCAGCGCATGATCAGCATATGTTGAAATAGTTCATCATAACCAGACATATACAATGCTTAGATAAAGGAAGAATCTCAACGCATGTCATGGATCCATTCATACAATACACGAAGAATAGCATTCCCACCAGGTTACGGCTGCCACCCTCCTTTTGGCCAGAGCATCAGTGGGGAGGGGGGCAACTTAGTTCTCCGCACTCAGTCTCATGGAAGGCATGCCCCCTACCCTGTTTCCACCACCCACAGATGCTCACCCAACCCATGCAGTTTAGAGTAACATGACGCTGCAGAGCAGTTCTTGGGTGCAGGTTGGCACAAGGGGTCCAAGCGTCCTCCCCGGGTCCTCCGTGGGCTGGGCAATGGCCACACCCCCGATGGTCAGGTGGACAAGCCACACACCCCCATCATCCTGTTCCAGGCTCCAGGGTTCACCTAGGCTGCACTCCTTCAGTCATGCTGCATTCTCCCCAGGGGGGGCAAGGTGCGTGGGGGTGAATCGCCAGCTTTGCATGGGGCACACAATTTCTGTGGATGAACGGCTTGGCTGCTGCTGAGCCGGGCAGGGCCTCCCATGGGCAGCCAAGAGATCCCCACGGTTCGCATCTTTCCAGTTCTCTCCAGTTGCAGCATTCGTGGGAAGCAGGGCTTGGAGGCCAGACTCCGCTCCCGGAAAGAATCGGGGGGGCTCCCCAGTTCCCCACCGCTGCTTTAGGTGCTCCAAAGCACATCATGTAACACAGTCTCGTAGTATGTACAGGACGTCAGTATTTTCCTTCTGAATTTAGCACATGGAGCGACTGAGTCTGAAGGATGAGGGTGGCCTAAGAGTGCCGAGCATATCTGTGGCAGAGGGAAGATACAAGGGGGGAGGAGCCACTGCTTATTTATCTATTTATTACACCACCACTTTCCACCAAAAATGGCATTCGGGGCAGCCAACAATGACCCAACTTCTTTTAATTAAAACATAATAAAACAAATCTGTAAAACACAATTACAAAGACAACCATCAGAGTCAGGCAGCACCCAGACGAGATAAAAGACCCACTGAGCAACAGACAGGCTGATATGCCAAAGGCCTGCCTGAGTGAAAAGGACAACAGAGAGGAAGCCAATCCAGCAGAAGTTTCCAGGTTTGGGAGCAGCCACTAAGAAGGCCCTGCCTGGAGTTCCTACCAAGTGCTTCTCCTGAAGGGCAGCACGGAGTGAAGGACCTCACTAGTGGTTCCAAAGGGAATCAAACCGGCATGAACACGGACAAGCAGCGCCCCTTTTCCAGCCTCAACCTGTGCTACGCGTGATGCAGACGAAGGCTCCTGGTTGCATGGCCGAGGTTCCAGAAGTCTTCGTGGATGAAGGCCCCCTTCAAAGACGAGGCTGAGCATAACAGGAAGGTGGCACACTGAAGAGAGGCGGATTCCAGGCAGTGTCATCACAATCCTAGGCAAACTAAACAGGCCCCTTGGCCACATTCTTCCATTCTATGGAAGCCACACTGCATCCATGTAGCCCATGACACTTATTCCCTCTCTGTATCTACATGTATCAATTTGCACATGGAAATCTTCTGCAAAGCAGTGCCTTCCTCTGTCCCCTTTATTGTTGTTCTGCTTTGGTGCAATTCCAAAATGGCTGCCATGCGGTCTTGCTGGCATTTATTAAGTGGCTCCCATGGTGAACAAGGGTGATCGCAAAACACACTTGGAAAAATAACTTACCTGAGAACCCAATGACAAGGCAAAAGGGGGTCTGAGTGCCAAATCGCTAAACCGCTCTGCTGACCCCAAATACAGATGCAGCCAGAGGGCAGCTCTTTTCTTGGCCAGCCTCCAATTATAATAGCACGTTTTATTTTTAATTAGATTTATACCCTGTCTTTCCGAATCTCCTCACTTTTCCCACAATTGCATCTATTTATTAATTAAATACATATATCCTGCCTTTTTTGGTGCTGAAGGAAATATCTTCAAATCCCTTTGATCAGCAATAAAATGAGCAAGTGGGTCCTAGGTCAAATCAAGCCAGAACATGTCCTGGAACCAAAAAGGATGAAACTGAAGCTGTCATAATTCAGGCACATCTTGGGAAGGCAAGACTCCCAGAAGGAGGAGGAGGAGGAGGAGGAGGAGGAGAAGAAGAAGAAGAAGAAGAAGAAGAGGAGGAGGAAGAAGAAGAGGAAGAAGAAGAACCACCGCGAGGTGGATCATTCCATCAAGGAAGCCACTGCCTTGAGTCTACAAGAGCTGAGCAGGGCTGTGAAGGTATCTATCCACAGGGGGGACATAAGTTAGAGATGACTTGCCCGCTCATAACAGAGACAAAAATGCAGGCCATATACAATCTCCTTGGGCTTGTTGTTTGGGAGACAAAAAGTGTACCTCCTTTTGAGACCACGTGCTTCCTCAAGAACTACAAATCCCAGATTTCCGTAGCCATTGCTCTGTGCTGACAGGAGGAGCCAAAATGGAGTGCCTGGCAAGATGGTGGGGTGGGGGGGAGGAACACCAAAGTAATTAAAGATGCTGAGAATTCAAGGCCAGAGAGAGCAAAAATCTATGGAAGTCAGTATGTTTGGTCTCCAAAGAGTGGGGAAGGGGGACTCTTCAGAATCATTCCACAGTGGAACTGTATTTCCAGAAAAGAGGACAAAAGAGGACAGTGATGAGCATAATGTGTGGATGTGCTGATGTATAGCCGCTCATATAATCTATATAATATATGTAATAGGGTACATTTATATAATAAACAGAGAAAGGGTACATCTCATTGCAGTGTGAAGGTCTGTGGCTATGCGACCTGTGTGTGCACACCCGTTGCCTAGATACCTATGGCTGATGAACAACACTTCTTTGGGGGACGGGCATCTTGCAACTGACGTGGACAGAGCAGTCCTTCCATGGGAGACCCCCTTCAAACAGGGGACAGTCTTCTGGAAGCTGATCCTAAGAAACTGCCCTACCAGTGGTCCATCCAGTCCAGGAGCTGTGGTGGCTCTTCTGGGATTCCGGCAGAGGCGTTTGCCATCCTTCCTGGAGATGCCAGGGATTTGGACCTGGGATGTTCTACCTGCCAAGTAGGTGCTCCACCACTGGGCTGTGGCCCCTCCCCCAGAGAGGACACAAGACCAACCCATGGAAACTCCACCACCTGAAGCACTGTACCTTTAAATACAGATGCTAGGGATTAGCAACAGAGGCTTTTTCATAGCTTTGGTCCACTCATACCACACTTTGAAGGGAGACCAAGAAAGGCAGAGAAAAGCCTTCCTTCTCCAAGAGACAAACAAGACTATTGGCATATAAGAACCATTAAATAAGACCATCCAGCGCCAGATGTAGATGGCTTTTTATACAAACACAAAAGCCCAACTTCAAACCGAAAAGCAGAGCCTTTTTTACATGCTTGGAATTGGCTGCATCTGGGCCCCAGAGCAAACAAAAAAGCAAGCACTGGAAAATTTCCCTCTCCCACTTGCCCACATTTTGCCAATAATAGGTTTCTCGCTGTGGCATTCTCCCCTTGCTCTCCCCCAAAGACTAGACCGAAGGCTGCTCACCAAGCTAATTAATATGCATAAAGTACTGCATAATTAGTTGCTACAGGTAACCTGTCTCTAACTGTGCAAACGGAGCTAATGCGGAAAGATGGGCGGCCCGGTGAGCGAGCTTGCATGATTTTGCCTACGTGTGTGAGTGTGTGTGCGCGCTTAAGTCCCCCATTTCATAAAAGAAAGGGAATAGATTTGAATAATATGCAAATAGACTGGATGTTATTAACAGGGTGTCAAGGTTTGACAGTCTATGTTATTGTGGAAATAAATGAGTTTTGACACAAATAAGTTAGAAATGCATTGATTTTTCCCCCTTTTTGAGCAAATGTTGTAATGAGATGTTGCGCATTGTACCTCAGATTTATAAAGATTTTGATGAGTATTAAGAGAAAACATAACAGCTGATCAATTATTAATGGATTCATTAATGAATGCACTCCAAGGTGTAACAATAATTATTTTCTTCCTTGACGGGGCTTCCCAACCTCAGTGCCACACACACAGAAGGTGGGGGGGGGGAGAGTGAGAGCACAAATGCATATTGTTCCCTTTTGCATATTTAATCTACCAAAATGAGAACGCACAAGGCAGAGACAAAATTATGTCCAGAACATAAACACCAAGGAAGATCAAAATGCTACACAAAGAAAGAGTACCATGTCTAACGAGCACTGACAAATATTATCTGAACGCTCCTTACAGTCTGTCCTTTCTCATTCCGGCTCTCTGCTGCGTATGCTAGAGCCCCGCTTTGCATCCTGGAACGGATGACAGGTCGAGACTCCTTAACATTGGCCAGGGAGCTTCTGTGGAATTTCCATTGTGCTGCATTTGCTCCGGGGAGACACCCGAGAGATGTGTCCAGCAAGTTCTCCTTGCCTAAGGACAAACATCTGCTGGAGAGGGACTTGTTGGCCAAGCTCACCAACTGGGGAATCCATGCTTGATCCACTCCATTGGTGTTGCCAGATGTCCCTGTTTTCTGTCTTGGCCTGATTGTTGGAAGGATCGCCGCAGAATCCCACTAGGAGGTTCAGCGACCCACACCAAATGAGTTGTTCAAAGAGCGATGTGTTCCAGCTCATGTTCTAAAGTGCTTCGGCATTTGGAAGCAGGCAGGAAGGAAGGAGGAAGTTAAATATTGCAAGCAAGCGAACAAGCGAGAGAAGGAAGACTGCACACAAACCAGGATTGCCCTACACCTGTCTCCGGCTGCCCCTCACGGTCCCCTCTAGAACACCACGGAACAGGGAGCCCCGTGCCATTGCTCACTCTCCCCACCGCAGGAAGGACTCCAGTGCTCCAGAACACCGCTTCTTCTGCTGATTTGCCTTATCGCCTCATTCTCCCAACTTGGTCCAGCAACCTCTTCCCACTGCAGCCAATCAAATACAAATCCAACCCCACAAGTGCCCATGGATGCCACAGCACCTTCCCTCCCATGTTCCCCAGCCACGGGGGTTGAGAGGTGTCTTGCACACATCATGGAGAAAATATGATTAGCGACCGCCAGCAACTCTTCCTTACAGCTACTGATCAGAGTGAAGAGTTTTGGAGCTGAGAGGCCATGTGCTCAGGCCAGAGACTGGAGGTTCCCTGTGTCTGAGCTTGTACCCCGTGTCTGAGCTTGCAGGTTCCCCATGTCTGAGCATGCACCTGCCTTGCACCCCATGTCTGAGCTTGCATGAAACGCACCCGTGCAAGGCAGGATGGTGACTCCCATATCGATAGGCCTCTTTCTCCATTGCAGCTTTTAGTATGAGCTTTACAGGAGCTATCCACAGGGTTGAACTCTCATGGGCCCAATGGGCTCCACACTGTGGATGAAGCTCAGAATAAAAAGTGCCAAGGAAGAGCCCTACTTTCAAATTCCTCTGTACAGGCTTTCCCTGAAGATGTCCAGACTGGACTGCCATATTGCCTGGACAGCAAGTTTTCATGAGACAGCCTGCTCATTTCCTGGGCCCAAGCAGGAATGCTCATTCACTTCCCCAGGCCTACTCCTTTCAGATTGCTAGGGTAGCCATGCTCCCTGCTTTGCCGAGAAGAATCCTTCCTTTGAAGAGCTGTCAGAGGGCAGTCCGATCTTTGAAGGCATTCTTTGTCAGGTGCCTTCTGGACCAAGTCCAGGGAAAAGACAAAGAGCCTTGGGAAAGTCAGCAAGTGGGCACCTGGCCCACAGACTGAGAAGCCAGGCAGTCCTTCTCCACCCTGATGGAATGGGCAGCCATTCTTTCCCAGTGTACCTCTGTACTTGCAAATGAGCATCTTTTTCTGAGAAGCACTTCCTTTTTCTGCTGATATGCAAGTGCCAGCCCTGAAGATGGCCCGTGGGCACCATCCCACAGCCCGAGGGCACCCCTTGGGCCTTGGAAGGACGCCTTCCTTCTGACTGGCCTTCCCTTCTCACTCAGCATCAGAACCTTGCTCCATCTTTGTGCCACCCTCATTGATACCGTTCTCCCCGTGACACCATTAGATATGAAGCAACCTACATGGAAAACGGCAGAGGTGGGATGAGCTGGTTACCTTCTTCAAGCAAGAATTCTAGTTATTCTGCTCTGCTGCATTACACAGGTGCTTGGTGATGGGGAATCAACCGCCCCATAAATTAAACCCCAAATAGGCCGCGCATGCTAAACTTTTTATTTTTTTTAATCTTTTTATAGTCAAATGATAAAATGGTGCCCATAACTCTCCTTCTCCTTCTCCTTCTCCTTCTCCTTCTCCTTCTCCTTCTCCTTCTCCTTCTCTCTCTCTCTCTCTCTCTCTCACACACACACACACACAGAGAGAGAGAGAGAGAGAGAGAGAGAGAGAGAGAGAGAGAGAGAGAGAGATTAGCATGAAAAGCAAGGCACTGGCATTATAGGGTCCCAAGTCCCAGAATGATTGGCATGTCATCACGACAGCAAAAAAGCTATTTTGGGGGGGCGGGGGTGGAGTGTGTTTTGCGTGAGAAATTCCTGCACTGCAGGCCTCTGATTTGCTCATTTCCAGGCCTCTTGAGTTTTGCATAGATGTAAAAGGACAAAGGGGGAAACCTTCTTGGTATTTAAGGTATTTTAAGCCTTTTCTATATTCTTGAGCTGCATCACTGCACTGAACTACAGATCCCAGTGTGTGGTCCATTATACACTCACAGCGCTTTCAGATTCACTTATCCTACAATGCAGAGTGTCTGGGAGCGAAATCCATCAGAGACTTATTATCAGCAAAGAGGGAAAGGGGTGGTAGAAGAAGAAGGGGAAGGGAAAAACAAATCTGCAGGCATATAATCTTCCCCTGAAGACCAGTACCTGAGCTTGGAAAACACGAGACCTCAAGGAATGGTGCAATTTTGGATGGCTGGCAGCTCAGAACATCCCAGAAATCTAGTAATTGGGGAGATCTTAATGCCACTGGCCAATTCTAAGAAGCATCACCTGCAAGAAGAAGAGGATGGTGAAAGGACACAGAATAATTACTTCATCATTTCTGTTGTGCTTCATGATATCATTGATTGTGCTACATAATAGGACTCATGGTGGATACTAATTGATTGTGTGTAACAAGGGTTTAAGAGCAGCACGTTCTGTCCAGATATTCATGTCTCTGAGAATCATTAGTATCTGTCTCCTGATTCAGTCCACACCAGCCACAAAAATTCAAAGCCACAGAAGCACTTGAACTCCTTGACCGGATCAACATCAGACATTTTTACAATGCCTGATTCACAGGCTTATCACCTGAGACTTACAAGCCATCCTCCTGGTGCTCTTTCTGCCACTGCATCGGATTTCTTCAGACCAGATGATTCTGAGCTTTTTATAAGTTGCATTTTTTCCTGAGGTGTGTATTCCAGTGTGTGCTAAACTTGTGGTACGGTTTGGAGGGGAGAAGGAGGGGGCTGCAGTAAACTGGTGGGTGAGGAGAGAGGACTAGAAGAAGAAACTTAGAAACAGAGCGAGTCAGAAGGGACCTCCCGAGTCATCTAGTCTGACCCCCCAGCTCTAGCTGGTTCCACTCATGTAACCCCCAACATGTGGTTGCCTAATATTTCCTTGAGCCACCTCACTGTTGGGGCTTCAACCACCTCCCATGGGAGCCTATTCCATATCCTAGGGGTCCTAACCGTCAGGCTGTTCTTCCTGACATCCAACCTAAAACTCAGTTCCTTGAGCTTTGCCCCATTGGACCACTTCCTTCCCTCCACCACAGGGAAGAACAAGTCACGACCCTCTACTTTGTGACACCCCTTTGCATACTTGCTTTTCACTATAAGATCCCCTCAGAGTCTCCTCTTCTCCAAGCTGAAATTGCCCAGTTCCCTCAACTTCACAGGGCATCTCCCGCAATCCGGCCACCATCCTTGTGACCCTGCACTGAACCGATTCCAGCCTTGCTGTGGCTCTAGTAATGTGAAGCCCATTGGACGCAGGAATCCAGTTGTGGGCACACCAGGGTCTTATAGAAGGGCACCAGCACCTCTCTCGATCTGGAAGCCACAATCCTGGCTCTACTTCCAAGGGTGGCATTCAACCTCTTAGCAGCCACATCCCACTGCTGACTCATGCTTAGCCTGCTGTCGACAAGTACCCCGAGATGTCTGTTGCAAGGGTTGCTCTCCAGCCACCTGTCTCCCATTCTGTACTTGTGACACCTTTTCTTGAGTCCCAAGTGCGAGACCACGTCCCCTCCGTCTAGCCACCTCGAAACCTTGCCATAGAATCCCACAAGGTTTATCTGGCATGACCCATTTTGCAGAAGCCATGTTGCAGGGCTGCCAGTTCCCTAGAGCTTTCTAGAGATTTCCTTATTATGAGCTTTTCCATTGTCTTTCCCAGAATGGACGTTAGGCTAGCTGGCCTGTAATTCCCCTTGTTTCCTCCGCTATCCTTTTTGAAGATTGGGACTACTGACACTACCTTCCAGTCCTCCAGTACTTCTCCTGATTTCCATGAGGCCTCAAAAGTGAAGGCCAACGGATGTGAGAGTACTTCTATCAATTCCTGAACTACCCATGGGTCGAGCCTGTCAAGACTGGGGCACTTCTGTAATGTCCAGGGCCCTGAGAAGCTCCTCAACTTCTAGGAGAGTGTCTCCAATCTGTGCCCCCGTAACCGCAACCTCATCCAGCCCCCCCCAAAGTCCCCTACTGGACTTTGACAAAGCAGCAACAACTCTGCAGAGGAGATAAGCCTCGAGTTCCCAGTAAGCCTTTTGAAGAGGACGTGGATCTGCTGCCTTCACCCCATTGGAGGTGGTGGGATGGGAGAAGGAAACATCGCAGTCCCCCCCTGTCCCCCCGCCCCATCCCTCCAACCCCTTGACCTTCTCCATGATCTTCTGGGAGAGGTAAGAGGAGCTGTCAATGTATTTCCTTTAAAAGCAAAACAAATCTCTGCTCTTTCACATGTGCATGGATAAATAAAGCTTCTTTTTTCTAAAGGCCATTTCTCTGCATAGAACCCTTTCCCAGATCTTCTCCCTTCTCCCACAATTGCATCTGTGCTTGTTTGCTTGCTTGCTTGCTTGCTTGCTTTCAAGAACTCACCAAGGCTTGCATCCTTCTCCTCCTGCTGCTCGCTTCTTATCCCCACAACAACAACCCTGTGAGGTAGGTTGGGCTGAATGTCTATGACTGGCCCAAGTCACCCAGTGGGCTCCATGGCTGAGCCAGGTCTAGAACCCAGGTTGCCTGAGTCCCAGTCCCTGGCTCTTAACCGCTACACTACACCAGCTTTTGTATGACACAAGGTCAAGATTTCAACACAGTGGGAATGGGGCTTAGTTCCTTAGTCGGTGCTGCTTCAGTGCAAAGTGCATTTTACATAAACAGCACAACAGGAGTCCCAGATGGAAGGAGGTTGCGCTCGTGTCGACCCCCTCCTGGTCCCCGAGGTTCATTGCCATTTCCCATGTCTTCCTGCGGTGCTTCTTGGAGAAGGCCAGTGCCAGCCCACTGGGTCCCTGCCGAAGGCCAGGGGGGACACAAGGCAGACACCTCCTGTGAAGCATTCTGACCATGCTCGTCTTCTTTCCCTCTGCTACCTGTCCCTACCTGTCAGCCTGCCTGCCTGCCTTTTCAAAGACCGTGGAAATGCTGCAAGGATTCCAGGGGATCCTGAACACTAAAGCAGTTGGTGGAAGCATTTGATACTGACCAAAACTCCAAGAAAAATGAGACTGTCAGGTCTCAGATTTCTTTACCCAAAATCAGATAGAAGAGGAAGAAAGACTCAGTGTGACTTTGGAGACGTAAAAGATTCCATGCTTAAGAACTGGATTGTCGCTGGCAAACAGGATCCTTTCCTGAGGGACAGACTACTGAGAGTCTACCGACTACTGATTCTCCTAGAATCAGGAGAAATTGCAAAATACGTAATGAATAAGTCAAATCTATATCAACAGCTACGAACAGAGCATGACCACGAGATCTACCTAAGGAGTCCGAAGGGGCTCTGCGAAGCACAACTCCAACCAGCCGTCTCACACAAGCAGCATGTTTCAGCTGCAGAACGCGTCACGAAAATCAGGAAGACAAATGCCCAGCCTGTGGGGGGAAAGGTGCAAAGGATGTGGAAAGAAGAACCATTAGTCAACCGATGTAGCAGTGACGCAAATGTTTTTAAAACATCCTCCAGATGTGAAGGACAAGGAGCCCTCAAATGAGGTGAAGATATTTTGTGGGAACGTCATGGATCCACAGCCTCGGTGGATATATCTTGTTGTTGTATACTGTCAGATCATTTCTAACTTATGACAACCCTATGGAGAAACACCCTTCAAATGCCCTGTCCTTCACAGCTCTGCTCAGCTTTTGTAAACTCAAGACTGCGACTTCTTTTATGCAATTGCTCCATCTCATAGTTGGTCTTCCTCTCTTCTGCCTTTGACTTCCTTTCCCCAGCATCTTGCTTCTTCCTGGAGTTTTGCCTTCCCAAGATGTGCCTGAATTATGACAACTTCAGTTTCATCCTTTCTGTTTCCAGGGTATGTTCTGTCTTGACTTGATCTAGAACCCTCCTCTTCATCTTTTGGGATCTGTGAGGAGTCCCTTTTGGGGTGGGAATCTCTTGGATTCCTGGGTTTAGCTCCCCAGACTGTTATTCCCTTTCTTGGGGGTGTGAGTCTGACTTCGTGGTGAATGTGCCTGGCATTTGCACATTACCTGCCAGGAATTTAGCCCTCTGCAGCCACTGCACAAGTAGCTTCCCTCTTCCAGAAATGTGGTCTGCAGCCTTTGCACCACGTGTGACACGAAAGAAGGTTGCTGGTGGTACAAGCAGGGTTCTGCAAGGCTTCATGGACTTGCTCTGGGCTCAGCCCACTTCTGAGGACAGGCCCAAGCATGAGAGCAACATCCGCGAACTGATGAGGAACGGATTCCAGGGAGCTTCACTGCAACGCGAGTCCAAGGCTCTCCTCCAGGGCCACAGCACTTCTCCTCGCAGCTTTCCTCACTGTTCGACCATCGCACCCAAATGTAGTCACTGGGAGTACCATCGTGGAGATGATCTTGACCTTGGTTTCCAGTGAAACATCCTTGCCCGTGACAATCTTTTCTAGCTACTTCACTGCTGCCCTTCTGAGTCTCAGTCTCCTTCTAATTTCTTGGCCACAGCCTCCCTTTGACATGATGACTGCACCAAGGTATGCAAAATGAAAAATGGAGCAAAAACTCAGCCACACTCGCACCAGTAATGCTGGAGCAAAGACCGATACTTTTCTGGTGGATGAGGGAGCCACTCATAATGTCTTACCTGTGAATCTACTGAGGAGCAGCAGCAGCAAAATGGGAAAATGCCACTAGATCCTGTTAATGTATAAGAAACAGTGTGTCTGCTGTCTGTCAAAGTCCATGCAGTAAACAACAATGACACCTGGAATTTATAGTGATAGTCAGGGTTGACACCCATCCATTGGTGGGCAGCCAAACAGCAGAGTCCATGGAGTTATTACAACACAACATTGCAATATCCCCAACGTTTGCTAGAAGGACAGCCATTAGATTCTCTACCCTACCTTCCTTCCATCCACGACAACCACTAGGTTCTCTACCCTACCTTCTATTTCAGGGCACTGGACTCTTTGAAGGTGAACTGAAGCTAGAAGCAGGCCCACAAGTTGGACTACCAAAACATAGAATCCCCCTAGCCCTGTGGGAGCCAACAAGAATTTTGTTGACAAACCTGCAGAGGAAAGTCAATATCACACTAGGTGAAATAAGCGCCAACAGCATCAGTGGCCTAGTACTGAAAAGGAAGACATCAAGTAAATGGATCCAGAGGCACTTAATGGAGCAGTCAAGGGAATCTGCTGCCCAGTGGCAGCAACTGAGGATGTACCACCAGACCTGCCCAGAGCAAAGGCTGGTGATGTCTGGAACGGATTTTGGCATGCAGAGCTAGGAGCCACTGGATAACCTTTAGCACTCCCTTTAGCCGATACCGCTTGTTAAGAATCTCCCCTGGGAATTAGTGCTACTCCCGAAGCTTTTCAGAGGAAGCTGAGACAAGCGTGAGAAGGGCTTCTGACCATCAAGATTGTGCCCAGTGATATTCTTGTAATAGGAGAAGGAGAAGAGGCAATCCAGGACCATGATGCCAAACTATAACAACTTCTCAAATGAAGTCAGGAGAAAAATATTAAGTGCAGTGCTGATAAAACACAGCTGGGAAGAACAGAAGTAAGCTGTATAGTCTATTTGCGACCACCAAAGCCCAGAGAAGGTGAGGGGCACTGTGCAGATATGCAGACCACAGGATGTCAAAGAAGGCCAGAACTTTATCAGGTTGGCTAAATATCTGTCCAATTTCTTTGCACACTTGCTTGTGAGGCCACTGTGCTGCTGAATGCAAAGGAATGCGGCCTAGGAATAATCATAGAACCAGAGTGAGGCATTCAAAATGCTTTGTAAAGCCCTCATCAGTCCTTATGAGCTACTGTTGCTTCAAAGGGAGCATCAGCTGCACGATGCAGAACCGTCAGCCCATCACTGGCCAATAGTGGAAACCGGAAGAAGTTAGAACAAAAGGACTTGCTAGCAGTATTGCTTGGACTGAGATAGTTCCATCCTTTGATGATAGACAAATGTGCAATCCAAGAGCTTGTGATGAAAAAAGTCTTTGCTGCCAAGAGACTTTGACACATGCTCTTGAGGCTCCAAGCTTATGGCTGGTGTATAAAGTATTGCCCAGGAAAGTCCTTGCAGGTGGCAGGAACACTCAGGAGAGTATAACATCTGGAGATGGGCCTGTAGAACATCAAGAACAGTCAGACAATAAGAACTAGGGGGCTGGACCAAGCGCCTTCATCTTTGGATGACAATGAACTCCTCCAAAACTTATTAGAACTGAATGAACCTCCAGCCAGCACGTCAGCTAGGCATCCAGCTTTGCTGTTTGCTCGTTCCCCTGGCTTGAGGAGGGACAGAACCTTACCTGAGACCCTGTGGGCCAGAAGAGCCAGCCAGCCAGAGATTCCCTGTATTTCCTCTAGAAACCTTCAGATGCTTTGGATGCAACTCCTGCCAGCCTGGTTCATGCTTATGTATTATGGGGGTTGTAGTTCAAATCATCAGAAGCTCACTAGGGACACCTGAAATCCACCAGAGTGTCGGAGGTCACCTGTGCTTGCATTAGAGGAGAAGAATCATATGCCCTTGCGTGTGTTCTCGGGCCCTGGTTCTTAAGGCCTAGGATAATGGCACGGTATCCAGCCTAGAAATGCCTCACCACCGTCTGTTAAGGTCTCCAGGCAGGGTCATGGCTGACTGGTAGAGCCAGGCCTTGCATGCAGAAGGTCCAGGGTTTGATCTCTGGCATCGCTAGGTCTGAAGAGAGCTCCTGTCGTTCAGCACGGGCAGAGCAAAGGCCTGACCTGGTGGAAGGCAGTTTCGCGTGCTCAGTGGCGTCCTGACCTTCTCGAGCTCCTTGCCTGACTCTCAACCTGATGGACAGATTATCTTAACACTGACTTCATTGCTGCCATCTTTATGGTTTAATGGTGTGTTATAGTTTAAATGGTCAGCAATTGAATAGATCTTGTTGGTTTATGAAATAGCTGTTAATATTAGATTGCACAGCTGGGAATATTACAGTGCGCTCTTGCGCATTAAATATTAATGGTGAAAGCTGAGACGATGTGAAGTGTAAGAATTGGAATCTGGGCAAGGTTGCTGTGGGGCGGCAGGGGGATTTGCTGGGCCACGCACGCACGGTGCGCTCTCCAGGCGCAGGCGGCCTTTGGAGCATCCTGGCCTCTTCCTGAATCTCTGGCTTGGAATGTATTTAGTTTCTGCTATTTTGCCTAATTAATGTTTCAGTAAAGGGAAAAGCTTGTCGCACCCACCTCCCCACCTCCCTTTCAGAGGCTAAAACCCAAAGGCAGTTAATTTCAATGCGAGTGTCAGCTGAAAATCAGCAGAACTGCATTTCTAGATGAACAGGCATCACGCCTCTCCCTATTTTTAAAGTATCCTCCACATTCACATGGCACGAATTACTAGCTTCAGTGCTTATGCACTGTTTTAAATAGAAATGTGTCTAGCACCATTCAGCTGGCAAGTCAAGGCACCCAGAGGGTTTCCCAGTACTACTTAGGGATATAAGGAATTGGACTGGGACCTTTTGCATTCACGCTTGCAGTGTGATTCAGGGACAAAACATGACAAAACCACATTTCAAAAATGCATACAACTCTAGTGATGGTGTGGGAAAATATGCATGGCAAAATACACAGATTGTTGTAGAAAACATGAAACACGAAGCTCCCAACCTGGTATGGACCGGAATCACAGTGAGATTCGGGATGGAATTCAGAGAGCTTCAGTGAGTTTAAGGTTTGCTCATTTGCAGGGATCTAAACCGCTCTCAAGGCCTAGGATGGTCGGTCCACACGCAGCCTGTGAGTTCTGTGTCACCCCAGACCTTTTTATACCTCTTCCTGCAGCACCGCCAAATTTGTGGCAAAAAAGCACACCTTGTTTTAAAGCAAAAGTGTTCTCCCGGTAGCCCAAGGAAGTGTGTTTTACTTTAAAGCCAGGCATGTTCTCCTTGTGTGGCTTGTTTTAAAAGAAAAACTAGGGCTATGAGCTAGCTGCCAATCTGGATGGCTGTGAAAAGAGACTGGAGAAATGAGCAGAGGATAAAGCTGTCAACTGTGATGGGCCCGTGCTGCCTCCAGGATCAGAGGCAATGTGCCTGTGCATACCATTTGCTGAGGAACATGGGCAGGGGGTGCTTCTGCACTCGTGTCCTGCTTGTGGCAGCTGCTTGGCCCCTGTGCGGACAGAACGCTGGACCAGATGGACCCATGGTCTGACCCAGCAGGCTCTGCTGATCAAGCCCTGCAAATTGTTTATGTATACATGCATTTATTGGCTGCCCATAACTGCCGAGGCCTTCCTAGGTGGCTTACAAAACAGCAGCAGCAGCAGCAGCAGCAGCCTGCTTCATGCAATGAAGGAGTCTACCTGCTTTCTTCCCACCTTCCTCGCTCTTCATTTTAAACATGTATACACCGTGCTTCCATGCAAAATTCCTAGGGCAATGTACAATAATAAATAAGGACACAATAAAAATGCAAAGTCCTCCCTTCTTTAAATTCACCACTCTTAGCAGTCTTCTCTGCCGAGGAATAAATCTAATTTTTCTATTTCCTCTTCTCAAGGCTTGCAGAGTCGCGGTTTGGGCCTACTGGTGCGGTGGGGTGGGGGTGGGGGGAGAAAAGTTCCTGGCCATGCCCAGTTTCTGCGAAGCCTAATTTTGGTGCATCGAAACACCCCAAGTGAGAAGGGCCGTCCCGTCTGGAGATCACGATCCTGCCGGTGCTGTGTGGGAAAGAACCCCAGATCCCTCCAGTCTTCACCACAAACCAACCTTTCTTCCTAAGCGCATATTCATTTGAACTGCAGTGACAGCCTCATTTAGAAACAAATTAGGGGTTAACGAAGAAGTCCACAACAGAGGCAGAATCTGGCTTCCCTTTTCCCCTCCCTGTCTGTTAGCATTAGGAAGTGTCGGTGAGCCACGGGTGTCAAGAATATGAACGCTGAATGTCATTTCTGCTGCCTCTAATTGAAGCCAAGATAAATGAAGTGGAAAGGCGGCGTCCGATCCAATCAAAACATGAAAAAGGTATTTTGACATGTAAATTACAAACTTCCTGTGTATTTTGTCTCCCCAATTACACCCTCCCCTGTCATGTTTTTTTAAATTATATCTTAATCTCCCAGCCTCCTAATAATTATGTCATCATTCTTGGGCCTTGAACGCGGCGTAATGGTATTTTATAGGATGTGCCATTCATTATTAACCAACCTCACTCTCCGTCGCCGATGATGCTATTTCTCATGGTGTTCAAATATGCATTGTGTCAGTTCTGCCTTTGTAAATGTTAGACTGGGTCCTCTCACTGCTCTTTGATTAAACGGCAGGGAGTCAGAGATGCTCTCGCAGACAGTTTATTCCGCCCATCACTATTTTATAGGGACGCACATTCTTGTAGTATACATTTTTTTATGTAGTGGGTGAATGACTTCAAAGATAAATTCCCATCAGTTTAGATCAGCATGTTAGCCTTCAGGTGTTTTAGAACTGTAACTTGGCACAATGGTAACCTAGGGTTCAGGATACGCATACAAGCCAAACTCGAGTTCATCAAAATTCTACAAATTCCACCTCAGAACTTATTCCCTTTCACAGAAACAGAGCGAGTCAGAAGGGGCCTCCCAGGCCATCTAGTCTGACCCCCGGCTCCAGCCGGCTCCGCTCACGACATGCCCCCCATGTGCATGCCCAGCCTGTCCTTGAACACCCGCACCGATGGGGCCTCAACCACCTCCCATGAAAGCCCCTTTCATGTCCTCATCAGAGCTTTGGTGGGGGGTTATTTTTTTTTTCTTTTCACCTGAACATTTGTTCCAAATGCACGTCTCAACTCTGCTCATCTTTGGATGTATTAAAGTGTGTTCATGTGCACATTTTTCATGTGGATGGAGCCTGTTCAGTGCCACTGTCGGCAAGCTACGTGGCAAGCTTGCAGTGAGTGTAGCGAGTGCATTCAAGTCCACATTCAGCCCGGAAGGCATGATCTGGGTAAATTCTGATCAAAACAAACTGAAATAAATTCCCATGCATGCCCTACTTAGGAGACCACTTGCCCTTTATTTATTCATTTGCGTATTTATAATTAAAAAAAAAAACACTAGCCAAGGATCACTGAAGAAAGTGGTTACTCTGGTCACTTGAGCCATTCCAGGTCGTTCTGCCCTAAAGGAGGTCACTGAGGAGATGTCAGCAATGGCTGTGCCGGATGATCAATGCACTTGGAGGATTAGGCTATCAGCAGTGGCGAGGCACAGAGGTCCTCCAGGATCGAGGCAGTGTGCTACTTAGCTGGAGCATGATGCAGAGGTGAGGAAATTCTTTCAGCCCACGGGTATATTCCTTTCCAGAGAAACTGCAGGGGCCAGCATTCTGGGGCTAGGAGCAAAAGGAGAGGAGCAAAGCCAAAGCCCAAGAACCCCAACTTATTGTATCTTGAAACTCTTTCCTTTCCCCTTTTCCTCTCATTCTGTCTGCTAATTCAGGACTTGGCAAGTGGATTAAATTTAGGCACTGGTCTCATGCCTAGGAATGGGTGAATATCTGGATTTTGGTTCTTCTGAGTTTCTCTCTCTCTTTTTTCAATCTTATGATCAGTTCATTCCAAACACTGAGAATTTTTTGAAGTCAGCATGAATAGCTATACAAACATTTCTTTGTCCACATGTCCTAAGTGTTCACATTTTGTGCATGGTTTTGCCTAAAATATGTGCAAAGCAGTTTTGCAGGAAAAATGTCTTTGGGTACCTTTTCTCCTGTTCACATATGAATTTTTGTGTGCACTTTCCCCAGTATAGTCATTGTAAATGCATTTAAAAATATGGAACAGTCCACTGCAAATTTTGGAGCAGTGTAAATTTTGAAAAATAAATGTATGTTGGTTTCTGTGTTTGCAAAATTAGGTAAGCTTGTAAGTTATATGGGAATAAAAAGAGTTTCACCCCCATTTAGATACCTGTTCTCTTGCAAATATGTGAACTAATCAAGTCTGAATATTTTTTGACATGTAAGACTTACCTACAACTTGAAATGACAATGAACCTGTAAAAACCAAAGTCCCTAAGATCGATTGCAATGTTTTACTCTGTTTTTGTTCCTGCTAGTTTACATGTTTTGACCAAGAAGCCTTTGCTGGCTTCAGAAAAGCAGCAGAGAACCACAAGACCAAACATCCAGATGCCCTTCATGGACGGGAAGCTGGATAGATGAGATGCTAGACCCTGGGCTTCATCACACGGCCATGACAGTCTAACCTGTAATCAACTGGTCTGGTTTCTGTGGCTTTTACCATGCAAACAGTGAGGGACAAACAGCTTTGGCTCAGACAACATGTAGATTTGGTATACGTCATTTTCTTCAAAAGAAGTTTCTGCTCAGGAGAAACACCTGATCAGAATTCTCAGAAACAAACAAATAACATGAATCAAAAACACTAGTGATACGTTCCACATATCCTTATTTTTTTGACCACAGGTGCACTCCAAACTTCCATCTTCCTCCTCTTTTTCTTCTTCTTTTTGCTGCTATATGTACTTTTGTATTTATATCTACCCCCCAATCCCCTGCCTCCTAGGAAGAACTTTATGGCAAAGAGAGGGCCAAGTAAGTTCTCATCCACTGACTAGTGAAGGAGCAGCTTCCCTCTTCCTTTTTTCTTAGTTATTTTAAGATAAAGTGAAATGTCTCCCTGCTAAGGCTAGCAGTGTGTGCTATTGATGAAACAGACTGTAGTTTTTGAAAGTTTATGATGCAATAAGGAAGCCATCCTAAAAGCACTTACTTGGAATAAGCCCCACATAAATTGGGGCTTGAGCACTTGGAATTATTCCAAGTACTGTAAAACACTTATTTGGAATAAATAGGAATAAGTCCTATTTCTAGAATAAATAGAGTAAGTCCTATATCTGAGTAAACGTATACATGTTGTTTTTGTTGCAACAGACTATGATGCAATAAGGAAGCCATCCTAAAAGCACTTACTTGGAATAAGCCCCACATAAATTGGGGCTTGAGCACTTGGAATTATTCCAAGTACTGTAAAACACTTATTTGGAATAAATAGGAATAAGTCCTATTTCTAGAATAAATAGAGTAAGTCCTATATCTGAGTAAACGTATACATGTTGTTTTTGTTGCAACAGACTAGCAAGAGGTTGCCCACAATTTTTACCTATTTCCATTCAGTTTAATAGAAAAGGAAGAATCTTAGAACAATGTTCAAAGGAGAAGGAAACTTCGAAGAAAAAATCCCATTGGTGGACTTTCTGGTTTTTGTGCTTACTTTACTGAGGAGGAGACAAGGGCTGGCTTGCTTTCATTGTACTTCATTTCCCTAGCAGCCGACAGCCACTCTGGCTTCCAGCACTTTAGTTAAAGCCTTGGGAAAGACATCAGAAGTAGCTGCTCTCGCGATGGACTGTTCACATCAAGAACTGTGGGCAGCCAGGGAGACAGCAGAGTCACGGGGAGATGAGTAACAGAAAGAAAGGACACACGGCCCCCAAAGACACTGTGCAATGAAAAGGTAAGCTGAAGAAGACCACCTAAATATGGCAGCACAAGAAAACAGCTTTTTAGGCAAAGAAAGAGCTTCTGCTGCAAGTACTATTCACAGTGAGCACTGTTTGGAGAAATGTTGGAGAATTTTTCCTCCCCCTAGAGAAATTGAGCAAGTTTTTCTCAATCTCTCCTGTTCTCTCTTTCTCTCTTTCACACACACACACACACACACACACACACACACACACCTTTGCTCACAAATAAGGTAGATAATTCTGAGTGGTCTTTTTTGCACAGCTATAGTATATTCAGCTATCCAAAGGTAAGCTGTATGCTTAATGCCTTTGCTTTCTTCCCTTCTCTCCACCTTTTCCATCTTTGTGGAATGTATCTGCTTTTGACTTGGTTTTGTCAAGTGCAGCCTACACTGCAACAGCAGCTATCTCACAAAGTTTCTTGTACTTGCCTTTATTGTGAATATCACACTCAAACTCAAACCCAAACAAACAAAAATGTAATGCATTCACCTGCATTTCACGTAAGCAAATTGTAATATCCGATGTGTCGCATTTTCTCCATACCCTTAACCAGGTGAGCCTTCTGCGTTGATCATGGATAGGTGAGCAGAACAGTGCTGGCCTTAAGCAAACCCAAACGACATTTCCATCACCACCTGACCTGGGTCCAGAAGAAGGCTTGCTGCACTGTTCAAGCACCAGATCCTTCCTCCATCTATCCTCCTGTCCCCCATGTGTGAGCAGAAGGAGCTCACTCCATCCTGCTGGGCCCAGGACCAGCTCTGTCGGGTGGCCACTGCAGCAAAGGTTAGGCGAGAGCTCTTCTCCTTCTGTCCTACTAGATAAAGAAGGCAATTTACACAATTTCCTCCCAATCATTTTTAAAATGCTGGGCACCATTTCTCTCACAATGCCTCAGAACGACACCTGGCTTGAGGCATTGTAGGGGACGCAAAATGACGCTCAGGCTGCCAACACATGCATCCCTGCCCCTAAGGAACCGCTGGAGAATTTCTCCCCACCCCTGGAGAAATGCAGAAAAACAATTTCCCTAATTTTTCTCTGCACAAAAGAGAAAGCGAAGTTTGGGATCCATTTCAAGCCAGCCAAAGCTCTCCTTGCAAAACTGTTCTATAAAGTAATCATGAGGGAAAGCCCAAAGGCACAATAGCACTCACAACTGTAAGTCTGAACCTATAAAAACCAGTGTGCCTTTCCTGTAATCAATGCAATTATATACCATTTATATACCACTTTTGAGCATCACAAACTTTATCTCAATAGTCCATAGCAATGCCATGCCAAGTAGGTCAGTATTTCTAGTCCTCCATATTCCAGATGAAGGGACTGAGGCCAAGAGAGGATGGGTTACCTGTGGCCATTTCTCATGCTGGTGGTGAGTTTTGATTGGTTCACTGCAGATGTGATAGCAAATGAATCTTTTCAAAACAAAAACTGAGAGAGTTTGAGAAACAGCTTCCTGGATCAGCTTTCTTGAGACTGGTCATGCATGCAGACTTGGTCATTCGATGCAGTTGTCACAACCTAGCGTGAGACTGGATTCCTTGGAAAGTAAGTGCACTGAGGCAAAAGAGGCAAGAGGGGCATCCATATCTTCGGCATCTGCCTCTCTGAGACACGGAGACAGCTGCTTGATGTTGCTGTCATTGAGCAAGCAATGCCTGTGTGCAAACCCAGACCAGTTCTGTGAGCCATTTCCCCAAAGCTGCTTGCTGCATGGCTTGCAATCCATACTTGTAAAGAGAAGTAAAGAAGAAAGGACCATGGAGAACGGTTGGGGCAGGGGGAGGGAAGAGACTTTGCCGACATTTTATTATATCCTATATTGCATTGTTTGATGTTAATTTTGTAAGCTGCCTTGGGAGAAAGTTGGAGGAAGAGGAAAAGACGGAAAAGAAAGAGCTATTGAATAAATGGAGTCAGTTGACCTGAAGCTACCAGTAGGAGAGACACTGAATGTAAAGGGCTGAAACGTCAAGCAGAGAAGCAAAGATTGGGTCAGGATCTAGCTTTCTTGTGCTGACTGGACTGCTTTCCCATGCTCCGCTCTGGCCAGGAAGTGAGCCAAGCTGAGATAAAGTCTGCATTTACTTGGGAACACTAATCGGTACTTTCTGCTCTATGCACAGTACATGATTCTTTGCATAAGATAAGCACACTGTGTGATTCTTTGTGCAAAATATGCAAAACCCACAAGTCACATGTGCAGAAGCAGGACTCTGCTTGAACTCCCATCCTGCTGGACACACACACAAGTGCTCAGCATGAGGCAGATTTAGGGAAAGAGAAACTGGCTGGACCCTGGGAAACCAAGCTGAGGAAATCCAGTAGATTCCCAACTCCAAACTGGATTCCTCACTTATCTCTAGCATTCTTCTGTATATAATTACCTGACTCAGCCACTGCAAACTGGTGGAGGAAGTTAACAGAAGATTCCTTAGGATACCCATCTTGTTTTATTTTTCTGTTCTCTTTCCAAGAAGCAAAAGACCTTTCAGAACCACCTTTAAGAACACAGCTGCAGCCATTCCACGTGTCTCTACCACCATCTACTGATAAAATAAGGCTATTTCTCTGACGAAAGCTGCCTCCACGAAGCAATATTTCAAGCCAATGAGGGTTAGAAAATGAGCATTAACTGCAGCTTTGAACATCCTCAACCTCTGGGCTCTGTGAGTCAATGTGTCTGCCTGTATTCACAAAGTTATCAAGAGTCTTCCAGACCACTGGATGATAGAAAATTGCTGTTTTCTTTTCTGCTTGCTGGCCAACAGAACAAAGTAACAATCTCCTTATGCACATTGGGAATGATTTTTTAATGACATTGCCAAAATAATGGTGCAGCAACTTTCCATTTAATACACAATCCATATTGAAGGGGGGAAATTTCATGCACTCAGTTTTAAGGGAGAGATCTGTAAATATCCTGTGTTTGAATGTTTCTAGTGGTCAAGTTGTCGCCTATTATAACAATGTGCATATGATATTTTTGGGAGAGGGTGATATGCAAAAACACTCCACCTATTTCAAGACAGCTGCCAAACACTTCTTCAGTATTTACATCTGTAAATCTGATGATGGAAGCATAAGAAGTTAAGATTTGAGCTGGATCAGTCAAAACTTTATTTAAATCTGCATCTTGTTTCACATGGTGGCCTACTGTACACTTTTGGGAGTTCCAGAAGCACAACATGAGTAGAATTTTATTTTATTTATTTAGGAAATGCATAGGCCATCCATCACTGTCATCTCTGAATGGCTTACTACAAATCCTAAACAAAATAAATTAGCTATACCACAAACTGAGCATAAAACTGACATATTTAAAATAAATTAACTAAATACATACACAATTAAAATTAATTGATATTAAAACATTGATCAAATAAAAAGGTCTTGACCTGGTGCCGAAAAGCATATAATTACAGCGCCAGGTGGACCTCTCTGGGGAGCACATTCCATAGTCAGTCTGAGTACTCTGTCTCCTGACCTCTTTCAAAGAAGGTTCTCAGAGGAGGGCCTCTGCTGCCGATCTTAGGGGATGAGAAAAAGGGGAAAAGGTGTTCCTTTAGGCATCCTGGTCCCAAGTCATTTAGGGCTTCATAGGTAATAACCAGCACTTTGAATTGAGCCTGGACTTCAATGGGAAGCCAGTGGAGCTGATAGAGGACTGGAGTTATGTGAGAATAATGACCAGTCCCCGACAGCAACCTGGCAGCTCTATTTTGCACCATCTGAAGTACCTGGGTCGTCTTCAAGGGCAGTCCCACGTAGAGCGCGTTACAGTAATCCAAGCAGGAGGTAACCAGAGCATGTGTCACTGTTGCTGGGCAGTTCTCCTCCAGCTAAGGACGCAGCTAATGGATCAGCTGAAGCTGAAGGAAAGCACTGCTTGCAACCACCGTCACCTGGACTTCCAGGGACAGTTCTGGGTTGAGCAGCAGTCCGAAGCTATGGACCCTGTCCTTTAGAGGGAATAGCCCTCCTTTCTGTTGTCCCTCTAGTATTCAGAGATAGCCAGGTTTTTTTTCTGGCTACTTGCCACTTGGCCTCATGTTCTACTTTACAGCCTATTTGAAGGGTTCTGACAGCAAAGTCCCATGTTGAAAGCAATCCCGGAGGAGCTGCCTGATCCAAATCCAGTTTAAGGAGAGAGAAGATAGAAGACCAGACATTGCCCGCAACAGGTACCACCAAATAGGCAACCAGGCCAACTAATCATAGCCATTATTTCTAAATCTGCATCTACACATTTCTGAATTAGAAGACAAATTTTAGGCAAATTTCTGTTCTCTATGGGGGGGGGGGTGCACATTAGCCTCTGAAGACTTTACCCACTATGAATTTGCTTCATCTTCTTTTAAAGCCAATTAAAGTGGCGGCCATCACCACATCTGAGACAGTTGGTGTGGGGTAGTGGTGAAGAGTGCAGATCTGGGATTCAGCTGAGTTCTAGTCCCCACCCTGTCCCCCAGCCATGGCACTCATGGGGAGACTTTGGGCCAGTCACAGAGACTCAGCTCAACTACCTCACAGGGTAGGCTGGGGATAAGCTTGAGAGGAGAATTCTATAAACTTAAATGCTTAAGTCTCTGGAAAGAAGAAAAGGTGGGATATTGAATGAATGAATGCAATACCCAGCTGGTGCTATAATCAAGTCAAAAATTAAATAACTGTCAAGTAGGTATGATGAGGCAGTGCAAAGGTCAACCCTAAAAAGTTGTCCGCAGCAGCATCTAGCCCTGTAAATGTTCTAATCTACAACTCCTGTGATCTCTCACTATTAGCAATGCTGGCCCACATTGTGCATTCCTGAATGCTCTGATTTTAAAATATATGGGAAAATAGCTCAGTGGGAATTGCCCTTGTTTGCAACCAAATTCTTCGGTGTTTGTGCATCAGTGTTGCTGTTTTGTTAGATTTGCTTTTCAGTGACGCTTTCCTCACTCTCCCCATCTTTTGTCCAGTGCCTGATGATGCGGAGCAGCAGGCCTTTTGAAGGATTTCTAAGGATTCACTCTAAGCAACTCCCAGACCACGACTCAAAAAGGCTGTTACAGAAGCCATTTTAAAGGTTGTCCTTATGCTATTTTGGGCTGCACTAACAGAAGTATCAGTTCTAATTCACATGCAGTTCTAGTTCCTCTCTACTCAGCATTGGATAGGCCTCATCTGGCGTACTGCATTCAGTTCTAGGCACCACAGTTTAAGAAAGATGCAGACAAGCCGGGAAGGGTTCAGAGGAGGGCAACAAAGATGATCCACTGACTGAAAACAAAGCCCTGAGAGGATAATTTGAAAGAACTGGGCATGTTTAGCCTGGAGAAGAGAAGAACAAGGGGAAATAGGATAGCAGTCTCCAAGGTTGTCACAAAAAGGAAGGATGGGATCTCTTCTCGGTCATGCCAGAGGGCAGGACACAAAATATGGAGCTCAGGTTACAGGAAGCCAGGGTTGCAGGAAGCCAGAGTCTGGCTAGACACCAGGAAACATTTCCGGACTGTTCGAGCAGTAGGACAGTGGAACCAATGACCTGGGGAAGTGCTGGGCGGAAGCAGCTGAAAAACTGTCTGAGAGGGAACAATTAACTTGGAGGTCTGCACTGTGCAGGAGGTTGATCCCAGCGGCCGTCTTGGTCCCTTCCAACTCTTCTATGCTATAATTTGATGATTCACACACTTGCATGCTTGTAATATGTGAAGGTCCAATAGGTACAAATTATACAATAGAATAATTTTTGTGTTCTGCAACAACAGTATATAAGACCCTGCATTCTACCAGGTCAGGGTGTGAATGTTCCCCCAGCCAGCCAGTATCTTCTAAACCAGGGACTTCTCTGCATGAGGGGTTCAGCCTACTGCTTGAAAGGATGCCTCTTCCATTGTCAGGGTGGAACTGTTGCCAACTTTGACCATGACTAACCCTCCTTGACCTGCAGTTGCCCTAACCAAACCAAAATCAAAGCCCACGCGAAGGCCCTTGCAAAGGGGCGTGAGACAATGAAGCTGCCCCACACCAGGTTAGCCTGCTGATCCATTAAATCCAGTATATTTCACTCTGAAGGGCAACAGCTCCCATGCTTCTAAGAAAGAGGTTTGTTTTTACCCGCACTGTTGCCTGGCATTCAGTAATGGGGTGCAGAATTGCTTTCAACCCAAGGGCCAAATGCCATTTTGCAAAAGTTCTTCAGGGCCACATTTGAGTGGTGGATGTGGATGAAGGCAAACAGGCCAGGGACAAGAAAAACTGAAAATATCAGCATCATTTAGCTTAAAGCTCTTGCTACCAACAACTGATTCTTAGGAGAGGTATTTCAACCTTGCAAAAATGGGGAAGGTGGAGTTGCTGCAATAGTTGGAAGCGGGACATAATTAGTGGCTGGGAGAAATGGGGTGGCACCAAGGGAAGAGGGTGTGGCCCTTGGGGGTATGGCAATGAGCCAGAATGATGGCATTAACCCTGGGACATGAGGATATTTGCCCCCGCTTTAACTGAAGATCTGGAGATTCAGCCTAGGACACTCTACGCACAAGGCAGATACCCTGTCACTTTGGCTAAGGAACATCCCTAAAGTAATAGCTATCCTAGCAGCAGTAAAGGCTGGTGCCTCTAATATTAATAAGGCAGCATGTCCATTCTCATTTAAGCCTGCATTTTAATGGAGCAACTCATGAGGTTAAACTGTATCCCCAAAAGCATTTCAGCACCACGGATAGCTTCAGTACCATGGACAGCTCGTTAAAGGTTCCACCTCTGGCTTGACTTGGCTGCAATCAAATTAGGCCATTATTATGTTTGAACAAACTTCATGAAACTGTAGAACTCTCATTCCCTGCATGCCCTGCCACCAAAATTCATTCAGCGGGCAATGAATTGTTTTAGAAGGAAAGGCTCTGCATATTTCTCTAACTCAGAAGCTGCTGGTCCAATAAATAAGCAAGCTGCAGATTGGGCTGCTGGTGAGCTGGGAAGGCAGCAGATGCAGAATTCAGCTACAATTTTATATCAGGACTGACTTGAACTTGCCCAGTTAAATTGCAACAGCATGGGGGCAGGGGGTGTTCTGTAATTACCTAATTGTTCACATTGTGCTTCTTTGCTTCCTCTTCCTTTTTTAATGACGCCTGACCTCTGATTTGGGATGAAGTGTGGAGCTGCTGACATCCCAACTCAAATTAGTAGGTAAGTAAGCACCCAATTAACAATTATGCAGGCGAGCTTTCATTTCTCTCTAACCACACTGCTATGCTAAGCAGTTTCCCCAAGTCTTTCTCCTTCCTCAGAACTAATAAGTGTTTCCCATCCTTTTTATGCCTCCAACCACCTTGTTATCCTCCTAAAGGACTGCTGCTTCTGATGATTCTCGCAGGATGATGGAATTTCTCTGCCACATTGTGTTTGTTGCTCTTATTAGTCTAGTCAGCAAAACAGACCCTAAGGACTGGGAGGACGGACTTGCCCAGGATCCTGGCACACCAAATGGCAACAATGGTTTTCAGACACGGTTCTTTCCTAGCCCTATTTGAAGAAGCCAGGGATCACCCATGGAAACCTCTGCATGGGATGCATGTCCTCTACCACTGATTCGTGGCCTTTCCCCCCTTCCACTACAGTTCTTTTAAATGAATATAAATGGGGTTTTGCTGACACAGGCAAGCATAGAACATGGCACTGGGCACATGTTGGAGCTTTTTAAAGGCTTGTTTCTAGTTCTTATGATTGTGGATAGGAACAAAGATATGTGATCTATGCCCACTGAAAACTCAACTATCAGAGAGGTGGTTGAGTAAGAACTTTTGGGGCTGTTGGCGTGAATTACTGTCAGAAAGGACCTTGGAGGCCACCTAGTCCAGCCCCTCCTGCTCTTGTCAGTGCCGGATGCAAGTCCCATGTCCCTAAAAGGGGACATCCAGCCCCTGTTTAAATTGCTCCAACAAAAAGAAGACACACTTCATCCTGAAGAGTCTGTGCCCACATTGAACAGCTCTCACAGGACTCTTCTCCCAGTGCTTGGCCAAAGACTTTTTCCCTGCCATGTTCACACATTGGCCCTAGACCAGTCCTTGGGCATAACAGAGGAAAGGACTGCTTCGTCTCCTGTGTAATACCCTTTCAGGTACTCAAAACCTGGAATTGTAGTTCCCTGTAATCTTCCCTTCTCCATCCCTTGGATCAGGAATCTATTTGCAAGGAGCTTCCTCTGTGAAGCTCAAGGCACACAGAAACATAGAAACAGAGCGAGTCAGAAGGGGTCTCCCGGGTCATCTAGTCTGACCCCCGGCTCCAGCCGGCTCTGCTCACGACATGCCCACCATACATTGCTCTCCCCCATTCATGCTATCCTAAAAACGTTGGGTTCTGACATAATGGTCACACTCAAGGGGTGAGCATGGGTGGAGTGTGGGTTGGTATCAAACCATGGGGTGCAGCGTTGTTTCAACCCAGCTGCACTAAGAAGCCATAGCTTGTTAACTATGACAAGCTCATGAAGAGAACCCATGACTTGTTTCCAGCTTATGTGCTTCGGTGCCTTCCCCCCACTTGTCATCTCAGCTGTGTTTAGACAACACAACAACCTACAGTTCAATGACAACCCACACTGAGCCTTTGAGTGTAAGCTATCACATTGTATCAACACAGTCTGCAAGCTACACTCTGTTAACTAATGGTGATTGACCCTGGTGATGGACTCAGTGACAAGAAACGAGCTTCATGGATGAGTGGAGTTTTCCATCTGAGTCTCCTTCATCCTATCTGAACTCTACACTTCAAAGGCCTGTAACACACTGGCATATTGTTAGTTTACCAGATTTGTTTACTACATTTATATCTGAATGCTGACTGCATTAGGTACGACTGTGTATATTATATCTGTCTATTCAACACCGTCATGTTATTCCAACATAGGTTTGTAGGATTTGTATCTGCCAAACATGCTTTAGGGTGGTACCCTTAATGCATGTTTAGACAGAAATAAATCTGACAACTCCCAGGATGCCCCTTGCTGGCTGGAGCGTGCCGGGAACTACAGGACTTATTTCTTCTTAAACATGCATAGGATAATGTCTTTCATTGACTTTATAATTCCCAATTAATAAAAGGACTTATTTGAACCAATGGAAATATGTTGCCTATTATTCTACAGTGTTATATTTTGCCTACTGAGGTGGAAGAAGTTTGAACTGGAGCAACAGCAAGTGAGTGAGTCCCAGGTATGCAGGCAAAAGAGATCAACTGAAGTGGCGAGCAAGAGTATCCAGGTCTAAAAGCCAAAAGAAAACCAGATTTTCTGGAAATTCTCTCTCCTGTTTGACTTCAGGCTTAAAATACAGCACATATATTTCCTCCACCATGTTTTTATCTCCAATCTGGTGTAGCTCCAGGGTGGGGTAGCCACTTACAAATCACTAAAAACAGGAGAGGGGGCAGAAGGAAATGAATTGCAAAAAAGAGAACAAAAGAAAACTGGGATTGGCATAAGAGGTGTGTGCTATTCAACAGAGATGTTAATTTAGAAGTTACTCTTACCATTTATGTAGAAATATGGTAGGTTTCCCCATTGTGTGGACAATTGTGACAGGTGACCTCTCAGCTTTCTTGTTTGGGATGTTGATTGGCAGTGCTGTCGATTGGCAGTGCTGTCAATTAGGGTTTTGGCTCTTGAAACGAGTTGGACGGTTGGACCGGACAGGCCTTCAAAAAGAGGACACGTTCAAACAGAGAATGGTTCTCCGGCAGCCTTTGAACAGAGGAGTGCCCTCTGTAAAAGAAGACACATGGCCTCCTTGTTGGGTGCTGTGATGATTTAAAGAAACGCAGCCGCCAAGCACTGCTTGCAGCACTGAGCCAGAAAAATGTAACAAGGCTTGACCCAAGGGCTGCAATGCTACAACCACTGCCCGGCACTACTTACCGTATGCCAGCACGACTAAGGAACACAATCTCTATATGGAGAGGCGAATTTGAACTCAGAGCGCTGTATTCTTCCCATCTCAACAATAAGAGTTGCATCTTGAGAAAGGCTCATGTCTGCAGCCTGTGCAGATTAGGCAAACTGGAGATGATTTGCATAATCCACTCTGCTTTTTCCCTGTTTGCCACGCTGATTCCCATTTTGCCAGACACGGGACCACAGCATGGAAAGACAGCGTCTCACTCCACGGGAAGCCTCATTTAGCCCCTTCCCAAACTGCCAAGATTTCAAGAGGAATTCCTCATTTACATTCTTGAAAATCTTTACCATCAAAGGGGTCTCAGGGTGATGGGACTGGTTTTTAAAAAGAAGAAGTATCTCGGGAAGCTGGACTCTTCAGCCACTAGTGTGGGCTATGCGACTGTGGGATTTTGCACACAGAGATGTGGCTGTTCCCCACCACTGCGCATCACTGGAATGATCCGAGGCAGTTTGGACATTGCATCGCAGACCCAGGCGCCTTCCAATGTGTACACAAGAGAATAAGCTACTGGTACATGTATGTCTCTCAGACTGCAATTTTGCCCTTGACCTGCAGGAGTCTTCTTACTTTTTTCCCCTGCATCCACATAAGTTTTGTGTCACCAATGCTGCATTTCCCCGATTCATTGGGGGGGTTTGGTTTTGCTTCACTGAGTGACACGCAAGGGTTTAAAGCTGGAGTTTTCGTAATCAGCCTTGCTCCTGAGCGAATCAACAGGAAGGCGCAGCACCAGACTAATTGGGAATCATTGTGCCTTCAGCTTTTACTCTGAGCTCACCGGGGGAGGCTTGGGTAGGTTTTAAATAATTGATGAAGAAACGAAACCCATCTCTAAGATCGCCGTTGGCAAGTTTTTAATATGCCAGAGTTCAGCTCTGCAAAGGAAAAAACGGGGGGGAATCAAGCACACATATATAACACCCTGACATTTTCTCCCTCACATTGGCATAAAGATAGAAATTTTTTTGTGGGGGGATTGGTGGGAATCTCTCTCTCTCTCACACACACACACACACACACACACACACACACACACACAGAGAGAGAGAGAGAGAGAGAGAGAGAGAGAGAGAGAGAGAGAGAGAGAACATCTGTGTGCTAACCAAAAGCTGAAACTTGCTTCTCTCTCTATCTGTGTGTGTGTGTGTGTGTTGGATGTGGCCAGTTCAGAAGGTGAGAATTTTGTTTCAGTATTTTTTTAAAGAATTTATGAAAATTCACCAAGTTCCTCTTACTTGGGAGATGAAGAACTTGTGATTTTAAAAAAATCAACATGGGAGAAAATGAAGCTGACAAATCCAACCACCCCCAGTCTACTGATTAGGTTCTGGAGAAGAAATCTGGCATGGAGTGCCTAAACAAAAATAAACTGAAGATGGGCAACCCACCACTCGCAGACTAACATATAAAGCAGAACAAAACTATCCACTGGACTTTGCACTTCTCAAAATGTTGTGATGCAGTTGTCAGCTTTTAAACAAGTATTAAATGCATATTTAATTTGAACACATTTAATGTGAAATCCTATGGCCTTTGATGTCAGAGTGCTGAGAAAATCCAGCAGTCTGCTGGTAAATGCCAGCAGAGCAGACAGAAAAATGGAGACAGTTTTCAGCTCTCTGCCCTCATTGTTGCTCTTGCTACCAGATGACCTTCTGGGCCCATCAGAAAGCACCACTCCATGGAGGGTGAGCCACCTGCCTGCTTCTCTCCCTCCCATCCAGCTGGACCTCTCTATTCTCACCTTCCCAAAGTCACTTATGCAACCTTAGGAAACAACCACCATGCTATTTCTGCGGCAGAGGCCAGGGGGTCGCTCTCTTAAAGAACCAACCTCAGAGATCAATTTTCTGGTGACTTTCTTTTTAATGCAAACTAAAATGGCAAGAAGATGGAATGAAGGTAGGAGTGAAGGTGGCATGGCCTGGAAAAGGACTGATCCATTCCTAACATGGACTAGGGAAAAAACCTAACATTTAATTGGAAGAACAACATACTTGGGCTGTCCCCATGAACTAAAGAAGTCACTGAGGAACCGAGGAGACAGGCAGAGGCTGAAGTCCACACAAGCATTTGAAATCAGCAATCCAAGCTTTGGTCACTGGTAGAAATGAAATGCCCTCTTGAGAGGCATTGGCCATTTGTAGACCAAGGGAGTGAGATTTTCTCCAACTGGATTTGCAGAAGCCGATGGGCAATCGTAGCCTGTTTCTGCAGCTGTGTGGGGCACTCATTCATCCAAGAAGTGGATGTTCACACAGATGTAGCTGCAGTGAAGGACGGGTGCTTTAATATTATTCCTTTGCCACTGGCTGAGCTATCATTAGAACTGGCAAGATAATTCATAATGAATAATTGGACCCATCTCTCCATTCCTCCTCTTCCTTCATTCTTTACCACAGGATTTTCTGTGCCATTCTTGCCAATAATTCCCAAAAAGGTGTGATGGCTAAGATTCTACAATACACTTGGAACAGTCTCAGTGTACTGACCACCCAAACTAGAAGTGCATTGGAGGTTTATTTTCAAACAAAACATTTATGTTATTGCACACACAGCTCACCAGACCTGGAGCTGCCACTGACTCAGCTTGGGCAAGGAGGGTGAAGGACCAGCCCTATCGAAAGGAAGAGTGAACTGACTGCCCCAGGTGGTCGATGGTGGAAAGCAACCGTTGCCTATGGAACAAATGATGCAGCCGCAAGAATTGGCCCAAGTCGTTCTGCTGCCCGCGTGCAAACACAGGATAGCTCCCCCTCTGCTTGTATTGACTGGACTGACAGTCCTGCAGTGCTGGTCAGCATCTCCACCACACCCGAAGATATCTGAATAGCTCTGGGAGCACCGGGCAGAGCTTGAAGCACCCCACTTTTCCTCCAACTCGCATCAGCTGCTGAGTCATCGCCTGTGTCCCCCTGCACTTTGGCCCTTGACGCTCTGTCGCCTTCTTTCCTTCTTCTATGCACCAACAGAGCCAGCCTTCCATGAAGCAGAGGGCAGGTGACCAAGGCTGCCGGGCGGAGAGCAACAGGGAGGCGCCACTGGGCAGGGCCAGCTGGGCTGCGCAGCTTGCCTGGTGATCCCTGAGCAGGCCTGCTGCCCACCGGTGCAGCGGAGGGCACTGTTACTACCTCGAAGCCGCTCCAGCCAGCTTCCAGACCCATGCAGTCACCTTGGGAGCAGGAAGTCCCCTTGTCCAGCTCAGGCCAGGCTGGCCTCCACTCCTCCTGCTTGGGGGTGTTAGTTGCATCAGCAGCACGGCAGACCAGACCTCATCTATTTAGGGCAGACATCTCATATATGGAGTTGCATCTGGGGAATCCTTAGGGGCAGCTGCAAACAACTGCTTTAACACACGGAAACACCTCGTGCTCCCCCCCCCCCCCGATGAGTCCTCAAATTAGTAGGAAGAAGCAGGACTCCGTTGCCAGCACTAGCTGATAAAAAGACAGGCCCGTGCAGCCTCCCGCCGTCCTGCCGGGGCATTCATCAAATTAAGTACCCAGAGAAACAACACCTCTGATATCTCTTCATTTGGGGCTGCCGTGAATGAGGCACTAGATTAGGCTTGACAGTGGCCTAATGCAGGCTGGGCTTTTCTAGGCGTAATTAATTGGAACCTCACCAGCTTGACAAATTGGAATGATGAATCTATCTTGTATGAATAGTAGGAGGGAAAGGGAGGGAAGGAGGGGGAATGCATAATCAGTCAAAGATTTAGTTAAGACAGCTTCTGCCCGAGTTCTGGTCATAGCCAAATCCATTAAGGGAAGGAAACATCACTTTAAGAAGAGACATGGCTCTCCATATGTTCAATTTATAACTTCTTCCTTTTTGTTCCCTGAATTTAATGGAGCCCGAGGACACTTGACTTTGGAAGGGTGAACAGAGAAGGGAAAGGTTGTTGCATTTCATCTTTTTAAAACAGCAACAGCAAACTTTTCTCTTTCCCCCCTGCCCACTCAGACGCAGCCCCCTCGTCTGCACCTGAACATTCAAGCCAGTTTGGGAGGGTTCTCTTTGTTATGTTAAATGGAAAGGGCTCTAATAGACTTGACCCACATGGTTTGTGGCTGGCAAGATGAGCCTGTGCTGGAATTTGCTTGTCAGCTTCCCCCATACACACAAACTTGTTTAATTGCTGGTAACATTTAGGCCCTGTAAGGTGTGATGGATTGACTGTATGGGAAGGGGCGCTTTTCACTATCCCCCACCCACACTCTGTGCAATTACTGCCCTGTTTTAAAGGCCTTTGCCTGACACATTTAATGCAGCAGAGGTGTGGAAGAGAGGATAGCATTGCTTACTTTTAAGTGTGTGTGTGTGTGTGTGTGTGTGTGTGTGCGCGCGCACGCACACGTGTGTAGATAGATATGTACGTATGTAGACTGGTTCTTCACTGGGGAAGACCCTGTTGCTGGGAAAGATTGATGGCAAAAGGAGAAGGGGACGGCAGAGGATGAGGTGGCTGGATGGAGTCAAAGGGACAGTGGGTGTGGGCTTAGGGGGACTCCGAGGGATGGTGGAGGACAGGAGACCCTGGGGGAATGTTGTCCATGGGGTCGTGATGGTTCAGGCACGACTGTGCGACAAAACAAAACAAAACAAAACAAAACAAACATAGAAACTGAGTGAGTCAGAAGGGCCGTCCTCCTGGGCCATCTAGTCTGATCCCCAGCTCCAGCCAGCTCCACTCACGACATGCCCACCATGTGCATGTCTAGCCTATCCTTGAACACCCTCACCGATGGGGCCTCAACCACCTCCAGGGGAAACCCATTCCACACCCTCGGGGTCCTAACTGTAAGGAAGTACTCACTGGCATCCAAATTGAACCTTGGTTTCCCTGAGCTTGGCTCCACTGGAACACATCCTGCCCTCCCCTGCAGGGGAGAACAGGTCTCTACCCACCTCCGTGTGATACCCCCTCACATACCTGTATGTCGCCAACAGATCCCCTCTGATTCTCCTCCTCTCCCGGCTAAGAGACCCAGTTCCCTCAGTCTCACCTCAAACAAGTTCCGTTCTGCAAGTTCCATTAGATAATTTGTTAGATTAAGGTGCAATCCTTTGGAGACTGAACACTGTCAAGATGGACATGTATAGGTCAGAGTCCCATATCCTCAGAAATGCATTCCAGGTGAGAGAGAGGACTCCAGTCCCTCCACCTGGCAGCTCCACGGGCATCTCATCACCAGCTGCAGCTCTGAAGACACAGGTATGACTTTGGTGTCCATTCCCGGGGGCAGGGAAGAGGGGAAGAGAGGCGCTCCACCAGGATAGGCAGAATCTAGTCCCACCAGCACCTCAGCACCTCCACCTCAGGAGCGCCCATGTTGGCACGCGCCAGGAAGTGAACCCATGAGAATACTGTGCAGGTGTCGTCCCTCTTGCACATATGTGACTCACGGCCTTTGTTTGTTCTGCACACACTGCGGAAGCTGCTTGCTGGTTGCACAACCAGAGTTGCACTATTACTCACAGGCTCATGTGCAAGAAGTAGTGCAATGAACAGAAGCGAGCCAGATTCCAAGGCGAATCATGGCACAACAATTTATTTCTCGAAAGGTAAATGTTTCCCAATGAAATTGTACAGTCTGTGCCAATTCACTGGCACCCAGTGAACTTAAGCCTGCTTCCCCAGACTAGTTTTCTTTGGAAAAGGCTATGGGAGTATTTTATACCCCAAGATGTTGCATTATTTAGGGGACATAATCAATAACAAAACCAGTAGATTCTGCAGGTATTTTATACCCCAGGGTATTTTTTTTCCCACCGTAAGGAAAATGGCAATGGATGAGAGGCTGAAATTTGGAAATATTATGCAAGTGACGGTAGACAACAATGAACAGCGTTGAAGGTTAGTCTTATGTAGAGCAGACCCTTTAAAATGAATGAAAATAAATTAGTCATGATTAACCTATGTCTAATTCATTTCATTGGGTCTACTCTAAGAGCATGAATCTTCAATAATATCGAATGTCGTAGGTATGAATGTCTTTCTTCTGTTTCTGATCCACAAATACTGCTGCATCACCATCGGTTTCTCCCCCTGTATGGAAGCCCTGCAAACCTTTGGTGAAATTCTAACCATGGCAGGCCTTTTCATACTCTGCACAGACAAGAACTTCCCTGCTGTCTCCAGTCTTATGCTTTTCACGAGGGCCAGCCCACGCATTCAGGCACCGGCCATGAAACATGCCCATCCCACTGATAAATGCAACGCAAACCATCAAAGGCCAAGTTCACAATAATTCCATGCCAAGACAGCCGCATTTGCTCCTCAGAAGATTTGAACTCAGATGTGATTTCCAATGCAACAGGATCGGGGTGTTTCATTCTGAAATTCCATTTGCGCAGGAGAAGAGGCATTGCGATTTAGCATGCCAAGCCCAATTCACAGTCATGCTCCGCGGCCACATACACATTTCGGACTTGGGGACAGAGATCTATAACCTAACCTATTTGCCTCTGAATCAACATATGCAATGCCTGTCTCCTGAAACAGATGAGGGATTTGGTTTTTAATCACCCTTTCTAATGCAAAAAATGATCAATTACATAGTACCTCCACAGTCATGTTCCTATTAGAGAAGACCTTACCTTTGCAAAAGATTAGTATGTGGGGGATGTGCTGAAATGGATTACACCAGCAATCCAATCCTCAGTCCATTGGCAGAACCTTTCCATCACAAGAGGCAGGTTGACTCCCCTGGGCTTAAAAGGGAATGAGAGAGAGAAAGATCAAAAAACCATCCAATAACTTGGCCAGAGCCTGACAGAATATTCAAAGTATTCAGCCCTCAAATTGGCCTTGATTTAAAAGAAATATACATGAACTGTAGTTTAACACACATTTGTCTGAGTGTCTTCTCTGTCAAGCCTACTTAGGGAGGAAAGATGTAATTCACATGGCGAAGTGGTCGCTGGAAAGGACCATGTGGCAAAATTACAACTGATCACTGGCTTGGAAGGAAAAAATGAAAGCAAACATTTCTTGGGCGAGTGTTGTTTGCAACTCAACCGGGGTCCTCTCTTAACGCTACTTTATTCTGAGAAAAGTGAAGGGGGAAATAACAGGACAGTCACACAGATGGCTTCTATCTGGCACTGCAAATTGGCCCATACATTCATCTTTCCATTATTTTATAGAATTGGTTGCAAACAGAGACGGAATAAATTGGCCCAGGGAGTTCTCAATAGCTTCCTCACTAAGTAATCTCAGAGTATTCTCTCTACACACACTCTCTCTGTAAATTTACAGAATAATTCCTTTTCAGCATCAGCATTTGACATCCAGAGTTTTTGCAGAAACAGGGAGAATTTGACAGTTTATTTTAACAGATGGACATGCTGTCACAGTCAGTATTTTGACAGTATGTGAGATGCAGCACCCAAAGTTTGACAGTATCTGGCAATCAGCAATCATCAGTATTTGACCATTGTTATGAAAAGTAATTCCACCCTTAACAGAGGCCCAGAAATCATGTCAGGGTCCATTTCTGTGGTCTCCCAACATCATCTAAGAAACCATAGAACTTTTAGGCGTCCAAGCACTGTATCTCCCTGCCACAGCTGGTGTGGAAGGAATTGTACTTGCTGCCCTCCCCTGCTCCCCTCCAGGCCACAATTGCAGATGTGAGGAGATGGGTAGGAGAAATGGCTGGGGATTCAGCAACAGAGTTATTCTGACCCCATTTGGTTCCTCTTTGTTACACTGAATGGAAAGGGCTCTAATGGACTTGACCCACATGGTTTGTGTCTGGCAAGATGACCCTGCACTGGAGCGAGAAAGGAGGCTGCTTTGGGCATTCATTCTCTAGGACTGTTGACTGGACTTCAGAGGAATTGGAACTGGGATGTGAAGCAGAACTGCAAGGTGGCGAGTGGTGGCTGGGCATGTGGCCCATACTCTGGGATGAGAGAAGTGAAGATGCTCTTCTCAAGGCCAGACTTCCAGGTGGGCAGGCAGCCTCTGGGAATAACCAGGTTGTGTTGGCAGGAAGGGACTTGGAGTGGGGAGTTTTTCAGACACAGACGGAGCAGCCCTGGCCCTTGACCCCATGGCACGTGCTCAGCAGAGGAGGGTGGCCCAATTAGAGGATCGGTGTGCAGGGCGGAGGCGTGCCCCATTTCAGAAGGCCCCTCCCCAAGGGATGGGGCCCAGGCACGCCCATAAGGAGAGTTCCTGGAAGTGAATACTAGACTGGGCTCAACAAACTGCTCTGTGCATGCTCAGAGATTCATTCTGGGTGCTTTGAGCTTTTTGGTCAATCAAGAATGCTTTGCAAAATCTGTGGCTTTTGAATGTTAAGGAGGAGCCCAGTTCAGAACAGTACCCCAGGTTCCTTCCCTATCCTTTACTGAGCCTACAGCCAAACAGCCAGGTGCCTAGAGAACATGGGGAGAGCAAGGTGTGCCAAGAGAAGACACTTGCACTGCTGCACTTTGCATCATGCCCTGGATTGTCTGCAACCTCTGCAGTTGGAGGCCTGCAAGCATTTGCTATGAGGGTAACAAGTTTTCTCCCTTAGTTAATTCAGGAAGTGATCTGATGGTTATAAAATCTGTATTCTAGCCTGGATTTTGCAGTGCTGTCGTTCCTGTACGGTTTCCCAATCAGAACATGGCAGGCTGGAATCAGAATCACATCCTGAATTAGCATTTTGGGGGTTGCTCCAGGGGAAAACTTCACTGCATGAAACTGATGAAATGGTACAATAGCCTAATTGAAATCAAGACCAAGAATGAAAGAGTCTACAAACCTGAAAGTACCTGACAGGCAGCCAAAAGCAACTTCTTGCCACTGTGCATTTAATGGCGCTAGGTGTGTGTGCGTGCAGGGATGTGTGAGGAATCTGTTCCGTGAGGAAAACCTGCTAGTTTCCCGTCTTGGTTTCCCGGTCTCTGATCAGCTTTGCAGCCGCCCAGAATCCAAGGACCTGCTGGGCGTCCCCGGGGCTCTTGAGGCACTTGCGGCAACCGAGACCCACACACTGTACGCAGCACCATTCTTCCATGCCCACTGCTGCCGATTGCCACGGCAATCACGGGCAAAGACAAGAAGGCTGGCCTCCAGGAATGGCAGCCGGTGAAGGCTGTGCAACTGGGCGCCACGAGTGCTCACAGATTTCCTCTTTGCTTGGTTCACTTTGCAGGACTTCCCAAGGGACAGATTCTGAAAAGGCAACAGCTGACTTTCAGTCTCCCAGTTGATGTTCGATTGGATCCAACTTTAGCAGTACTTATTGCTGACCCATTGAAATCAATGCTGCTTAAGTGAGCAGGCTAGGGAGGATGGTAACTGTAGTCCAAAGCATAGGGAAGGCATCGGGGTGGGGAAGCCTGCTCTAGCCACGGAGGCACCTCAGCTCCCAGTTTTATTAATTTCAAATGAGATTTATTCCTTTATCAAATCAAAACAAGCTAATTTTGACTCAGAAATTCACACACCAAATGTTAAGGTCAACTTTCAACACTAGAATTAGGCTTTCCAAATTCAAAAACAGATGAAGTTATAAACATTTTGCCAAACATTGAAAAAAAAACTCCCAGTACTACTTAGAGCTTCCATGTAAAGCTATATATTTTATGACTTGGCCACAGGAAATAAAATTAGTGGGTGACCTCGAACACTTATACATAAAATCCTTTTTAGTCATCAGGATGGCTTTCAATTATGCCATGTAAACTTATTAACCTTCTTGCTGCTGAGAGTTGATTTATGAAACTTCTTCAGTTGTATTAACTTTGTCAGAGACAGGCATATGCAAAATGCAGCTGTCACCAGGGTTTTAAAAGGGGAGGCTGCCCTCTTGTAAATTGTTCAGCACCACTGACCTCCCCACCCAGAGCTATTAAAAAGCTTGGGTCCATGAAAAGGCAAGGGCAGAGTTTCCCTTTCTGGATCTTTTCCCCTCCGCTCTTGACTTCAGTACCTAGATTACCGGCAGTGATTTAGACACCGGTCTGGTTCACACAGTCCTGTCATGCCTTATTTAAGCCAGGGTGGGTTCCGGCACATGCAACTTCTGCTTGTCCCACCATCCAACCTTGGAAACCTTGGGTTATTGGCATAGTAAACCCGCCACTCACAGTCCTAAAACAACCCATGGACTCAGCCACAGCAACCATCCACACTCCTTGGGTTCAGATGACCTGACAAGCCACGGCTGCAGCTTGCATATTCAAAAGTCATGTGGCACAAACTGACAAATGCCACAACCCATCATGACTTGAATAAACTACAGTGGGCAGTGGCAATCATATGGTTGTGGTGATCTTGCCTGGAACCTGAGTCTCTTCAGTTAGCCAACTTCCTCTCATGATCAGCCTTGTTTTAGAAAGTGTTGAGGAAGTCCACAAATGCTGGCAGAACCTTGGTTATGCAACCAGCAACTTCCTTTGTGTTGTATCAAGTGCAGCACAAATCAAAGAATCATAGAAGAGTAGAGTTGAAAGGGGCCATGAAGGCCATCAAGTCCAGCCCCCTGCGGTTGCAGGACACCAGCTTACACCATCCCACTCAGATGGCTGTCAGTTTCTTCTTGAATGTCTCCAGTGTGGGAGAGCCCCCCACCTCTCCAGGCAGCGGGTTCTACTGCCGTCTTGCTCTGACCGTGAGGAAGCTTTTCCTGATGTCCAGCCTGAGTCTGGGTTATCACAACTTGAATTGATTATTCCATGTCCTACATTCTGGCATTAGAGAGACCTTCCTCTTTGGGACAGCCTTTAGGGTACTTATAGAGGGATATCATGTCCCCCCTCAGTCTTCTCTTCTCAAGGCTGAGCATGCCCAGTTCAAACAAGGGCTACAAATGATATGTGTGGAAGAGGAATGCCAACTGCACCGCATTTGCATGGTACTTGCAAGAAACTTGGACTCACAGCTCCATGCAAATAGGCCAGTGTCCAGGGAGCTGAGCTCAGGATTCATGTATCCCTAGGTGATCATGCAAACCCATTCACTGACTTGGAAGCTCACTGAGAAGCATCAGCCCCTACAAAAGGAACAGATTCTGTAACCCAGCACCATCAGGAACTGGCCTCTGCTAACCTGGTCCTACTTCTGTGTGGCCTCCATTCAACATAGCTCATTCATTTGCCAAGCACTAAGGATTTTTGCAGCCTCAGCGTCTTCTGAAAGGTGACCCAGGACAACCCCTTTTCACCAGGAAGCCACAATCAGCCAGCTGTTCTCCCAACCAGGTTTACAAATCTGGTACAGAACTAGCCACACAAACCTATCCAAGAAGCTTATCAATGCCTTCAAACTCTGCCTACTGGATGGGACTATACTCTGAATGTTTTATCTGATTCGCCTGCTATAAAAATGGAGAATAAGTCCTGGTGGATAAAACAAGAGGTTTCATCCTGAAAGTGCCTTGCAAACTTCTCAAAATGGTCACCTGATAGTGCCATGGACTCCTTAGGGCCCGCAGCATTGAATAATCCCCAGAGAACCCTAAAAAGATCCCCTGTGTAACATACAGAGGATGTAATAGAGTAGAAGTACCACCTTCACTGCCTCCCAAATATGGCACAAACTTTTATGTTTGATAGTGTCTCTAGGTATGATCAAGCTGCCTTGGAAGCCAAGAAAATTTAAGCTGTCTCCAAAAACTGTCCTCAGCAGGGATGTTGATGGAGGACCTTGGCATCTGACATCATTTCCATTGGTTCAGGTAGGAGAACTTCTGGGCATTGGCCCAACAAAACATGCAAGCACCCCCAACTAGCAGTCAGAAAGACAAGCAGCAGATGGATGGATGGATGGATGGATGGATGGATGGATGGATGGATGGAAAAATACTTATAGACCACAGCAAGTCCCCCTACTCAGTCATCCAGTCTACCCTGATGCAAAGTCAAGTATTCTGGTAACTACAATCCCCTCCTGCTCCTGTAAATTGAATTAGGTGCTTTCCAATCCCTAGATTAGATCAAAGGTACAGTAGAAACCAAGCAGCACACTCTTGTCTCAGTAGGAAGAGCATAGAGGTATGACCTAGACTTCCCTTGTCCAGGGGCCACAAAAACAGACCTTAGCCAGAAGTGGAGGCTGGCTTACATGATTCCCTGAAACAGATGCTGCAATGTATGAATTACAGACTTCCACCATTTGTTCAAGTAGCTTGAACAAATCTCTCTCTCTCTCTCTCTCTCTCTCTCTCTCTCTCTCTCTCTCTCTCTCTCTCTCTCTCACACACACACACACACACACACACACACACACACTTTTCTGTTCATTTTGCATCAGAGCAATAAGCCACACTATCAAGAGCAACCTTTTCCTTTGTGCCTCACTTTCTCAACTCCTAAAGGGCAAGAGCATTACCCACCCATAGGAAAGCACTGAATGTCCAAGGCCATGGGATGCTAAATAAGGACCTGGATATTAACATCAGGTCAGACCTTCCAATATGAGTCTTCAAAAAGAGACTTTAAGGGGGGAAATAGATGCAGCTATATCCTAATTGGATGCAGGGAAATAAAAGAGTGAAGCTTCCGTGGCTTGTGTATATCCATCTTGCCAAAATAAACTGAGGTGGGGTGGAGTTGGGGGGTGCGGGTGGAATTCATTATCTGAAGGACACATTATCCTTTCCTCTTCATATGATTCAGCATGGTAAGTAGTCATTCCTAATTGGCTTAGCGCTTAGTATGATATATTAGAACGCTGAAGGATGTGATGACACAGCCAAATTCCTGTGGGAGGCCTACAAGACGGATCGGAGAGCAAAGAAAATGTGAGTTGGTGGAAGGATCGTGGAACCTCAGAACTAATGGCTGATTTCACGGCAGCGCTTCTTTCTTCACAGATGGCGGATTTGTAGTTCTTCTACTTTGTAATGAAAGCGGAAGAATCCTTCTGAATGATCTCCAAGCAGATGAGCTCCACTGCATCAAGAATCCAAAAGGAGCAACAGAGAACACAACAATGCCAAACAGGGCTTCTGGCATATTCTAATAATCAAGCAATTTGGCAGGAAGAAGGAGGTGCTTATCCTAATGAAATTCCCTATGTTCTACTGAAAAACTGAGACTGCAACAGATTCTGAAGGGACCCCACTGTTGTACATGCCCAGGAACACCCAAATGCTTATTCTCCCGGCTCAGAGAGGCAGGTAGGAGTGGGGCGTGATGGTTGCAGCTAACAGCTAAGGGGTGGAACAAAAGTCTCCCATACCACCTTCTTCAGAGACTGCTTCTCCAGAAAGAACCAGAACCACTTTCAAACCATGCCTTTCCAGACGAACAGGCTAGAAGGAGAGCATGGTTGATCACATCAAAAGGTACCAAGAAGCCCAGAAGAACTAACAAAATTGCATTCCTTGGCATGCACCCCCCAACACACACACACACACACTGTAAGGTTACTGCACACTCCAGCACCATGCCCAAGAATGGTGAACTTGATGTGGGGTAGTAGTGATCCCAAGCTGTGGGAGCCAGATTTGGTTTCTTCAACAAGGGCCTCGCTATTACCACTTGCAAAGCTGTAGGGACCTGCATTTCTCAAGGAGGGCGCTGTGGGCCAATCGCTCTCTCTCTCCCTTCAACTCCTCTCCCTTCCTTTCCTCAGCAGATCATGACTTGTGATTGTGTTAAAGCTGGCCAGTTTGTGATGCAAAGAGTCTAATATAAAGGTAATTAGCAAAATACTTCCATCAAGTTAATCCCTATAATTGAGGAACCAGTTCTTGCCAATACCAGGAGATGTTTCCAGACAAAATTCCCCTTCTCTTTTCCCCGCAAAGAGACTTGGCTGAACCTTCAGGGAGGTTCACACTGCTGAGGCCAGTCAGCAGAAGCATTGTGCTGGTTCACTTAACTGGTTCACTTGTTGCACCTGACATCAAGCCACTGGGCCAATCAGTTCATACGTCTCTCCGTTTCTGACCCTCCCTGTTCTATGCTCTCTCTCCTGAATTCCAGGATGCAGGTAGCAGGTATCTACAGCTGCAGGACCAGGACCAGGGTAGATGGAAGCCTTAGGGGAATGCAAGAAGGCCAAAGGCAGAAGGGGGACAAGCAAGGACCAGATGCAGATAATCAAAGCACAACAAGACCAGAAGCAAGGACCAAGACAGGACCAAATGAAGGTCAGGTGTCCAGAAAGGAATGGAATGGCCCAAGGTGACAGAAGACACAGAAACAAGCCATGCCTGTATCTGGCCTTGCAGATCCAGAAGTGAAGGCAGAGCCAAGAACAGGCAAGAGTAAGGTGCGGGCAAGGCATGGCAGGGCCAGAGGTAAAGGCAAGGATCACATACCTGGCAAGGAAGGGTCAGAATGGAGGGCAAGGCAGGGTCAGCAGCGGGTGGGCATCAGGGGGATGGCAAGACTGCGGTCAGAATCAAGGCTGCATGGCAGCCACCCCGAAGACCCACATGGCTGTGGTGGCAAAGCTGGGCGGTGCAGAGAAGCCCTTTATGGAGACTTCCAGGGCTGCCAGCTGCATTCCATGGGGGATGGCCTCCAGACCTGGCAGGCAGCCCCAAGTTTCCTCCTGGGTGAATCATGCTGCTCATGCCATGATGCCACCAGGGCAAATGGTGTCCAGGCTTCAGATCCTGAGAGAGAGGTGGTCTGGTCCTCTCAACACTTGGCTCGTCCCATTCCTTGTTGACCTTATCCCTTCAGCTAAGCTCTTCTCCAGTTCAGATTCAGAGCCTGGAACCTTCACTGTGGAACGCCATCTTTTGGGAGAAACAGGCCAAATCCTGGCAGAGGTACTGAGCATCTCAGAGTTCAGGATCCTATCCTAGTCCTGGCAGTTTCCACATGCCAGAGTGGACAAGGTGTTAACAGGAAAGGAGTAGGCTTCAGTCTTGCAAGGAGTTTGCCCATATCTTCAGGCTGCACAGCAAAAATTATCTGTAACCTTTCTAGGTGATGCACCAGCCCAGCCCATCTCAGGTTCTGTCAAAGCAAGAACATCCAGAAAAGCGTAAATATGAGCAACACTTTTTGCAAAGCATCTGGCCAATTGCTCATGGTGGACCTTGGAGGGTTCGAGAAGTTGTGTCCTCAAGCCTGCACCCAGGAGGCCTTGAACCTCCTGAAAGAGTTTCACTGGACAACCCTGAGAAGATGCATTTGTCCTGTCCAGGACTGATGGTGCCTACGCCTTTGCAATCCATCTGCTCCTGCTCCAGGCATAGTCAATCCAAAGGCTGCAGCTTGAGACGAGTTCCATGGCTCCTGCTTGTCCCTTTTCACAAAGGAAAGACGGTGCATGCATGGAATGCCTTTGTGTCCCAAAGACTCATGCGAATTGGGGAGTCTGCTTTTGGTCTTCCAGCTCTGCCCTAAGTCCTCTCCAGGAGGTTCTACTACTTGAAGTAGTACATGTCGTATTCAAAGATTTAGAAATACCCCAAGAGTGCTTTATATCTATATGTCCATGGGCTATAACTTAATGGTTGGCATTCAACTGCACAGCACTTCTTCACCTTTCTGTGTTGGGATCCTAAGGTTCTCCTATTGGGAAGTCACATGGAGAAATGGCTTTGCGCAGCTCTGTGCTACAGGACCAACATTCACAGGGACTTCTGTAGGTTCACCTTCCAAGGGTCACTATGCATTGAGTTTCATCTATGCGTTTATAGCTGCAGAGAACAGGGTGCAATTAATTTTGATTAAAGGGACTTTGCCAGCCAGATAAAATATCCTCCCCATGCCTATTATAATAATTTAAATGAGAGACGCTAAGTGCCACAGTGTTGGCACTCCGACTAGTAGTGTCTGGGAGGTGCACACATTTCCCCCCATCATGTGTTATCATGATGCTTGGAATGTTATGAGCTAGGGAGGGTCAGGTCCCAAAAGTCAAAGGAGCTCAAGGTCATTGGAAATACAAGAATCAGTCAGGAGAAAGGAGCTAGAAGCCCAGAGAGGAGGTCAAGCACCAGCTCCATCCTTCTGACCTGCTTCTTCTTTTTGAAAGATTGAATGCTTTGTGATTGTAGCATGCTAGGCTGGGACACCCAAATGTCTCAGGGTTTTGCTCCTAGTGTTTATACATATATACAAACTGGTGCAAAACAATTCTGGTGCAAAATTGGCTTGTCCTGCATTAGTCACTATCCTTAAAGTTAAGCCTGGCATACTCCCTATGTTTTTTAGGCAGGTAGCAACAAAAAGCACCTGCAAAAAAGTTCATCTATTAATTTGCTTTGCTCTGTCCTCGCAACTGGCTTCTCTTGTCCTCAGTGACATCATCATGTAGCCAAATCAGATTGGCTGCAAAGCATCGTGCAGTCATTCTGTTCACTCAGCGATCCCTAACTGGCTGAGGCCACCCACATGACAAATCCAGGAAGTATTGTCCTCACTCTTGATTGACTGTGTTTGACCTTACTTACCTTATCACACAAAGCTCATTAGCTGCAAGCATCACAGTGTCATCTGATTCACTACATGATCCTTGATTGGCCAAAATCATGAAGAAAGAAGTAACAATAAGAATAATAACATTACCAGAAAAGCAAAAGGGAAGCAACTGCAGTAAATTGGATTAGAAAAAGATAAATAATATTACCATAGCTAAGTTTCTGAGGGGGATTCTTCCCACCCAGACATTGGTCCAACAACAAAATAATTTTTCAGTGCAGTCATTTCCTAACCTGATTCTTTAAAAGGAAATTAAGGATGGATGTAATATTTATGGCATGAGTCACAGATAAGGGTGCTAATATGGATGAAGAGCTGTAAAGGCAGTGTGGGGCACTGGTTAGTACACTGGACAGGGACTCCAGAAATCTGAGTTCTATTCCCCCTTGGTCATGAAGCTCAAGAACTCTCAGTCTAACCCAACACAAAGGGTTGTTTACAGACTAAAATGGAGAGGAGGGTAACCTGGCCAGCCACCTTGGGTTTCTTGCTGGAAGAAAAAAGACAAGGTATAGGTGTAATGTAATAATGAATAAGTAATGAACACCACCATGACTGGGGGAGCCACTAAACTTAAGGGATCTTCTTTCTCTGTATGAGCCTACCTTAAGGTCATCTCAGAGGAAGCCCTTTAGTGCCCCTTCCCAGTAATATGGCAGGTGGTAACTACAGAAAGGCTTTTGACAATACTGCCTAAGGAGGTTCTCCGGATACCTGTCTTGATGCCATGTGAAGACCATTCTCATTTCCTAGGCATTGTAATGTGGTGCTTCAGCCTGATCTCAGTGAGGATGTCCTCTTTTCTGCCTTTGCAGGTAGCTTCGTTATAGTATTGAAACAGGGCGTTGTACTCAGATGTGGTCATAGCCATTGAATATGAGCCCCTTGGAATCAAAAGGACCTAAGTTCGCCATGGCCAGCATCATCTGCATGCATAGCTATGCCTCACGCCAGCGTGTTGAGCCACCTTCGCTAAGCTGGAAGGGAGTGGGCCTGCAGCGGGCTGGGCGACCACATACAGAAGTGGCGCGGCGGGTTGGACTCAATGGCCTTCTAGGCCCCTCCCAGCTCTACTACTGTTTTACTCCATTCTGTTGTAATATGTCAGCTCAGCATTTGACTGCCTCTGGATCCAACCCGGTAACAATGCCTCTGCAGAAGATAATCTGAACTACTGTTCAACATACACTTACATCTGCAGATGGTGTGGCTGTCAGGGCTTAGCAGTAGCTTCTGTGTGCCACTGAAACAATGCTCTGAACAAGTACTGGCCCAAAAGGATGATGTGATTGAGGTCTTGCACTTGGGGCATAGGAATGGGTGTCATAAGGACTGGTTAGGGGACAAGTGGCTGGAGAGCAGCACTTGTGAAAGGGACCTCGGGGTGCTGGTCGACTGCAGGCTGAACATGAGTCAGCCGTGTGATGCGGTGGCCAAGAGGGCGAACTCCACCCTTGGTTGCATAGCCAGAAGTGTGGCTTCTAGATCAAGAGAGGTATTACTACCACTCTGCACGACTCTGGTGCGCCCGCAACTGGAGTATTGTGTGCAGTTTTGGGCCTCTCATTACAGGAAGGATATAGCCAGGTTGGAGTCAGTGCAGCGTAGGGCCACAAGGTTGGTGGCCAGTTTGCAGGGGATGCTGTATGAGGCGAACTGAGGGAACTGGGTCTCTTCAGCCTGGAGAAGAGGAGACTCAGAGGGGATCTGTTGGCGACAGACAGGTATGTGAGGGGGTGTCACACGGAGGTGGGTAGAGACCTGTTCTCCCCTGCAGAGGAAGGCAGGACACGCTCCAATGGAGCAAAGCTCAGGGAGCCAAGGTTCCATTTGGATGCCAGGAAGCACCTCCTGACAGTCAGGACCCCGAGGGTGTGGAATGGGCTTCCGTGAGAGGTCGTTGAGGCCCCATCGGTGCGGGTGTTCAAGGATAGACTGGAAGTGCACATGGTGGGCATGTTGTGAGCGGAGCCGGCTGGAGCTGGGGGGTCAGACTAGATGCCCCGGGAGACCCCTTCTGTCTTGCTCTGTTTCTATGTTTCTATCAGCCTCCCATGAATGAAAGAAGCTTTCAATTAGAGTGACCATTTTTTCAGAAGAATCATCCACATTTTCCACCTTGCCCTTGGAATACCCCTAATTGCTGTTTCCCTCTGGGTTCAAAATCTACAATTTAATTTTTATTGCCAGAGTGTCACATGAACTCAGATCAGCATGGCGGGGAGAAGCAGAGGAGGGGAACTATTTGAACCTCTCTCGCTCTTTATTCTTAATCTTCTGGCTTCTTCCTCCAAGTAGCAAGGAAGTGGGGAATACTTGAATTTGTAGTGTTGCGTTGGCTTGTTTGCTGTATTAAAAAAACCCCAAGGGGGTCAGGGGCTGCTTAAAGAGAAGAAGGACTGTTGCAGGTAGAGAGAGTCGCTCCAAAGACTGCGCATTTCATAAATTAATCAACATCACCAACTGCCTGGCTTGACCCTTTAGACTTTGTGAAATTAATATAAGTAGACAAGTCAAGTGCACAGACCTCCTCCCAAGGAGCCACAGAAGTTCACTTAAGCAATCCAAGTTTCCTTAAAGTTTTATAAGGCAGCTTTTAGAGTCAGGCCTCTGTACTTATTACTGGTGACAGTGAGCATTACAACAGCCATTGAACCTTGCCTGACTTCCGACCCCAATAAGGTAGAGTGTGGTTATCGAGGGAAATATCAGAATCAGCGCTTGTATATTACACAGAGGTCCTGCCTCCTGAAAAATCCCCCTGTGGACCCTTCAAATGGACATCAGCAAAACAAACAGCTACTTACGGGGCCGTGTTATTATTGTTTGCTTAACTGCTTTCAGCAGAGTATGGGGTGGGGTGGAAGGGAAGTGAGGGGATCCAGTGGCTTACTGTGGAAGGCTTAGATGGTTTGGGGTCGTCTGCACCCAGCCACACTCCAGACCCTTCCTTTAGGCAGGGCTGGAAAAGCAGACACACGCACCCATCCATGCAGCCATAGCAAGTCAAGCGGAGCTAAAGCTTTCTCTTAGAGCGATTAAATGGCTTCAACTATTCATGGGCAGGCAGGGGTGCATGCGGCAGAATAAAGAGGGCTTCTCCAAGTGGGCAGTCCTCAAGGCACATCCTCCGGAACCTCGTTGCAATCTTGAAACACAGCCCCACGTCAGGACAAGCCAGCTGAGGACTGACAGCCAAGTAATCTGTTACAGGGCAGCTGAGATTGCCTCATGCAATGAGAACTCACCCGCGTTTCCCTCCTTCTGCCATTAATCATGCAACACTTGTAACACTTGAGCTGAAGTCTTATGAAAAGGGGGGAAAAGGAAATCAGATTTCTCACCCTTTGCTAGTTGATTATAATTTCCCTAACATGAAAGGTCCCTGCTGAATTATTAAAGGGTTTTTTTAACCCCACCACTGTTTTCTTCTTTTTGAAAAAGAACAGGCTTTCCACAGGTAGGCCAGGCAAAATTAACACTCAATACAGCCCAACACTAACAGGAGTGGTTTGATCGAGGTGTTGCCCGAATCTGCATATCTAGGCAATGCAATGTACACAAACACAGTGATCCCACTCCTCTTTTCCTGGGTGTAAACACAGAACTCAGGGGGACTTACTCCTGGGTCAGGATGGCTAGGAACCCTCCATTGGCCTGACATGTAGGGTGGCTGATGAACACGTGCCTAATCTGGGGTCCCCAGTGCGAAAACAGGAGGTGTCTGTTTGGCCACTGACTTCCCTCATGGTCGCCACCAGGCTTGTGCCCCTCCTGAACTTTGTTTTTAATGAAAATTGTTTTATGGGAAGCTGGCACGCTGCAGTGAAGCACTAGGTTCTCGTGCCGTCTTTATATTACAGATGTTGGGGAAATCTGCCACAGATGCAAGAGAGTCCAGAATTTGATGAATCTAACCCATGAAATCCATGGAGAATCAGTTTTTCCCAAGTCATGTGGATTCTATGGACTTACAGACCCTTTCTAAATCTGGACAGTTTATTTGGAGGAGACTTTCAGATTTACACCACTGAGATTTACACCACCATGGAATCTGGACAATGGAATGAAATGCCTGACATTCGACAAACACAGCCAGATTTAACAAAATCAGTACATCTTTACTTCATATCCAAACATGCCTCTGATCCTTACATTCCAGAGCCTCACCAATTTACAACCTGTGAAATGACATTATGGCAGAAAATTGTTTGTTCAAAAGAGTAGCTCTGTGTTCTGGAACTCTGGCCCTGCTTTTGCCTTGTACAGACACAAATTCTTTTTCTTTTCCTGATAGTTCCCAGTTTGCCTTCCAGGAAATGATGTTCTGTGACCAGCCACACCCACCGTGGCAGCCAGGTTGGCAATGGGTCAAGCCCCAAGCAGACATTTTGTGAGTGTGCCCATGGCACACAACATTGCAACCATGACAACTGGCCCCAAAAAGTCAGAGACCCACATGCTAAGCCTCTTTCACAGAGGCACTCTTGGCAGGAAAGAGATTGGAAGCTGTAGCCAGGCATCTTCTGCCACAGCTTCAAGCCCACCCACAAAATTAAAAGCAACATTTTAAAAAGTATATGTAAAAAAATGAAAGGGAGAAACACTTGGGGCATAGGAATAGGTGTCATAAGTACAGGTTAGGGGACAAGTGGCTGGAGAGCAGTAACTGTGAAAGGGACCTCAGGGTGCTGGTTGACTGCAGGCTGAACATGAGCCAGCAGGGTGACTCAACAGCCAAGAGGGCAAACACCATCCTTGGTTGCATAGCCAGAAGTGTGGCTTCTAGATTGAGAGAGGTATTATTGCTACTCTGGTGCACCCACAGCTGGAGTATTGTGTTCAGATCTGGCCCCCTCATTACAGGACAGATATAACCAGGTTAGAGTCAGTGCAATGTGGGGCCACAAGGATGGTGACCGGATTGCAGGGAAAGTCAAATGAGGTGAGACTAAGGGAACTAGGTCTTTTCAGCCTGGAGAAGAGGAGACTTTGAGGGGATCTGTTGGCTACATATAGGGGTGTCACATGGAGGTGGGTAGAGAACTGTTTTTCCCTGCAGAGGAGGTCTGGATATGTTCCAGTGGAACAAAGCTCATGGAACCAAGATTCAGGGTGGATGCCTGGAAGTACTTCCTGACGGTTAAGACCCCAAGGGTGTGGAATGGGCTTCCACGGGAGGTGGTTGAGGCCCCATCGGTGCGGGTGTTCAAGGATAGGCTAGACATCCACAAGGTGTGCATGTCGTGAGTGGAGCCGGCTGGAGCCGGGGGTCAGACTAGATGGCCTAGAGGCCCCTCCTGACTCACTCTGTCTCTATGTTTCTAAACCTCAGAAGTTACCACCACTCACCAGCACTCCTTTCCTCTAAAGTGACACAGATTATTTTGTGCCCTTTCCTACTGTGATTCCATTGTACTGCAGCCACTGCCCCCCGCCCCCCACAAAATAGACCTGAGCAAAATCCAAGGAGAAGGTGAGGAAATCATGAATAATTTTCATCTGTCCCAGGTGTGGAGTGGGGGAGGAGTGGCAAGAAATGTTCCATGCTCACACTAAGTCATTAGGAGCTGGCTTGTGCTCACTCAGGCCATTGGACAGACAACCCAGCCCAGTATGGTTAACACGAACTGGACTCTTTCCTAGCCCTACCTGGGGAACCTGCCCGGATCACCTTCAGCTTGGGTGCCCTGCCACTGAACTATGTTCTCTCTGTTTATTAATGTAAACTTGCACATTATCTCTTTCAGTCTTGCAACAACCCTGCATGGTAGGCCATGATCACCCCCGGCGTGCAGGTGAGGGCTGTGACACAGAGGGATCAAGGATTGCCAAAGGTCACCGAGTGAAATATAACTCAGTGGGCTTCATTTCTTTTATAGCCATCACTTCTTTCCCTCATCTCAGTTTCCCCCCTTTTAAAACAATTTTCTTCTCTGTTCCTCAAGTGTGAAGAGAGTGCTCTGTTCTCTGATATCCTTTTTCTTTTCCTTTCATTCTTCAAGTGCTTTTGTCCTCTCCGCAACAGTCCCTAATATGCTGCTCCATTTGATTTTACGTGCACTGCTGGAAAATGTTCTCCGTCTAATTACCTTCCCTGGTTTCTTTTTCTTCCCTCCCTCGAGATGCCTCAATTAGGATACCTTTTTCCCTGCCGCCTGTCACCTCTGGAGCGGCAAGGTGGGTCTAACTCCGACTTAAGCCAAGCAGAAATAAATGAGGAGCCCATTGCTGGCTCTTCAGAGTGCGAGGTGCTGTTCCTTTACAAACCAGCACACTTTTAATAGATGATAAATCGGCAGGAAAAAGTGGCCTTGTTAATGTCACAGCCCTCGAGTTAGTTGGCAAGCAGCATCCTTTCATTACTCAAGGATAACAGCAGAGCCCGGTTATCCTAAATCCAGGGCGATGCATTTCCATAGAGAGAGCAAATGGTGGCTGATTAACATAGCAGTGGACAATGATTGAAATTAACTCTTGTCTTGGAAGACTGGAGCAAAAACTGCCATTTGTCTTCCTCTTTACATTTATAGGCAATTAGAAAAGTAACAGCATGCCAAATGAATCTTGGAAATGATCCCCCACCCACCCCAATGTACATCTTCTGGCTCGTCCATGGACTGAGGTAAGTGGAAAAGAGCAAAAGAACAGAGGCTGTTTGGTTCTTTGATTAAAATTAAATTACAGCTCACAAAGAGTAGTCGCCTATTTTTCTTCTATGTGGTGGTATGATGGAAAATAGAGAGTATTGCCACAGGAGCTTGACCCTGAAAATGTGTAAGAAGGCTTTTAGGGTTTGGAAGCCAGTCAACTGACCAATCAATTATTATCAATTGACTGCAGCATTATTATTTGACAATGGTAATACATTAAAAAAGCCTCTCACCTATAAATAGCCAAGAGCACCACTGTTGCTAGAGCTAGGGTGTGCGGGTTGTTCGCAAGCATTCTCTCCACCAGAGACGGTATCCCAGTTCGGCACTGCTGAGGTCCCTGTGTGCACCCGTGGGCTGGATGCCAGCCCTGCCGGGACTTGCAGGGCGAACACGCTGCAAGCCCCCAGAGGGAGGCGTGAGGCTCTGCTGATCTTGACCATAGGCTGGAACGGGTGTGCAGGTCGAGGCTGCTATCAGCGCTCGTGCGCGTGACTTGACAGTTTATTGACGAGGTTGTAGCTACTGGTATGCCACAACTACAGCCTTTCCTACTGCTTGATTCAAGCTGGGAGGAGCTGGCCAGAAATGAAGCCATTTTTAAGCAGCCTATGATCTTCACTATGCCATGCCCTTGTGCAGTATGCAAACAAAACAGCTTTGGGTCCAAATGAGTCTTCCACCACTGTGAATCAAGTTTCTTTCTTTCATTTTCAGTAGAGGAGATCAGTGAACTGGTCCCTAATGAGGACACCCAATTAACTCCTGTAGAGCTGGAAACTTTCCCATCAGGAAGGAGAAATGGAACATGTTGATAGGAGTTTGAAGGAAAGTGTGTGAGCGGCATGGGGTCCTTTCATCAGAGCATATGGAGCTATGAGGTACGTCCCTGCACAGGGGCCACTGACTAAATTCTTGCCTGGGAGAGAGAAGAACACAAGGTTTAGTGCTGCTAGGCTAGAAATGCTTCAGAAAGACACAACTGATCAGTCAGGTGCAACGAAAGTATATAATATGTTAAAAACAGCCTAAGTATAACAGATACACAGATCATCACTATGAATCCCATGGGGTTCATTTGTATGAGTGAAGAAACCAGGGGGTCCTTCAGAGTCACTTCCCCTCCCCCAAAGTATTTGGCAGGGTAGGACAATACTATTGTTATCATTATCATTTACATACTGCCCAATAGTCCAAGCTTTCTAGATGGTTTAAAACAGTACATAAAGACAATGCAAAATAATGCCACGATATCTTATCAAAAAGAAACATTAAAAATGAAAAGTAGCTAAATACATACAGTGAAGAATATGGGTAGCCAAGTTTATCTTTAAAAGCCTGAACATAAAGGGCAGTCTTAATGTGGCACCGAAAGCACAACCAGGTAGGTGCCAGGCAGGCCACAGTGAATGCACCAGCAATGCAAACTGTCGGATGGCTGGAGACTCCCAAGTATGCACCCTGAGCAAAATGGTCAGCCAGGACGCCTGACCCACACCCTCCACTGCTGACCTGAATGGGGTAAGGACCACATTATGCCATTTCAGGACAGGTGCCCGTCTCCCCTGCTGGCAGGAGCTCTCCGTGGTGCTGGACTCCATGCGACCCGACTGTGGGTTCAGCACAAAGGAGAGCTCAGATGAAGGTCAAGGTGCCCTTGCTTGCCTACCATTTGGGGGGGGGGGGGGGCAAGCACTGGCAGCAAGCCAGAGCCCCCACCTGCCCTGTATCCATAAGGGCTGAACGCCACTGGCTGCAGCAGTGAACCCAGACGGCAGGAGACGCCCTGGATCTCAGTCCGTGCGGCTGCTTCACTCCATTCCTGTAGTACCATTTCAGTTTCTGCTTCTCAGCAGCGGCTCCCACGATTCGTGTGTTCACAGCCACCAAAGTGACCTTTCTTTAACCTGGTGCTTTCTAGAAGTTTTGGGCTGCAATTCCCAGGATGCCTGACTTGCTGCGGTGCTGACTGGGGCTGTCTTTTCAGTACAAAAGACTGAACGAGAGAATCCCATTGGAGTTATATAAACAAAACAGTTAAGAATTGGTGCCTTTGCTTTCTTGTTTCACTGTTTTTCTTTCCATCCTTTACTTTTGGATTTTCTCATGGTAAGCCTAATGGAAGGGACTCTCCAGCTTCAGAGTCTTTTCCAAAGATTGGGGCTTAAATGCTTAAAAGGAATCAATTCAAGCAGGTGTTTTAAAATAATAAATAGAAGAAAGGGTTAGAAATACAGCATGCATCGATGTCCTTCTTGTCTGTGTCTCTCCAGTTCTATCTCTGTGCAGTTGGGCTGAGTCACTTCCTGACAGCTCTTCCATCCCTCAGTCTTCGTCTTCCCTTTGCAGCTGAGTAACTCTTCCTGTGCTACTATAGCTCTTACCAAGTCCACATTCCTTGACGGCACCTTTCTGTGCCCCCTTTTCTGAACTAGGACTGTGTGAGGAATCCAATCTGGAGGTGGGAATCCATCAGATTTCCTCTGCCTGAGACCCCAGACTCCAACCCATGTTCTCTTCTCCTTCAGGTCACCTCATGTGAGCATCCAGCACTGGGGCCTCTGGCCTGAAGCAAGCTGAAGCAGAACTCCGCTTGTGCACACGTGGCTTTCCAGCTTTGTGTACTTTGCGCAAAGCATTACGTCACATATTTTGTGCAAAGTGTTATGCACTTTATGTACTTTGCTCAAGGAAGTTCCTACCATTCCTGAGTGTTTGTGGACTTGGCTCAGTTCCTGACCAGGGCCGAACATGGGAAAGAAGTCCAGGGAGCACAAGAGAGCCCGATTCCAGGAGGAGCATCACAGCCCTCTTCCAAACCTCAAACTGGCTCAGACGAGGGGAAAACAGATGATCAAATTACTAATGTTGGGGAAATTCAGCTAAATCCTGGCAGAAAGAGGTTGTTTATGTGCCTTTGTGTTATTAAATGCCTGCACCCCTTTCTCAGGAAGCACCCAAAATTCCAAGCCAGGTTACTGTTTGGCATTTGCTGTTACTTCAAGAAGGGGGACCAGATGGCTTCTGCAAGAAGCTGTCAGGGCTATTGTTTTTGTGGAACAGTAAGGGCTGATAAGACAGCCCATTAACAACATTGCAATCACCCTCATTTGCATGCCAGGACTCACAATAATCCTGTGATCCTTATGTTAATATCCTGCAAAGAAATGTCACTGTATTGAGCCCCCTCTGGAGACCTCTCACCTGCTTCTGACTGTGTTGCCCTTATTTCATCAACTGCCCCACTGCTGGGCCCATGTGACTCACAACCTATAAAATACTCTGTATATGTTCTAAAACCTTGTAGTTGGCAGGGAGAACCACTACCTGGTAGCATGCTGTTGTAAGGAACTGCAGGGGTCCTGGGTGATCTTTCAATAAAACTGCTGAGGTTCAAAGGAAAGGGGTCTTTCCTGACTGAAGCTGGTTATCCTTGTTGTGGCTGCCATTGAGGCTTCCTGACACTCAGAAGGAAAATGGTACTGTGACCGCTTCAAGAAGCATCAGATCGTGTGGTGTGCAATGTTCCCACCAGCCAGAGTCCACCTCTGAATACCCTGACTCCAGAAACAAAACAGCTCCCGGCTCACACCCCCATCCTGAAAAGCTGACAACTTGTGCAGAGAAAGCAGGCACTGTTAATAGTGGTCCTTTCCTGTGTTTCTCATGAAATGAAAAGCGCACAGAATGGATCCTGCCAACAGCTGATTAATTTTGTCGTGCACACATGAACCGCACTTTATGAGGAAGGGTCCAGCCTGCTGGAATGCTAATCGAAGAGATTGATCCCTTTTTTATTAGACAAAGCCCTGCTTTCTTAGCAGAGCTTTTCCTAAAGGCCATGCCTTACCCTCTGCCATATGTGTAGGCTCACACGCCTTCTCCTGCATGCACACTTTCTCCTTACAATAAAGCAGGGGAGGAAAGAGTAGGTTGAGGAACACAGAAAACCATTCTGATCTTTTAAATTCAGCCCACAGTGACGGAGATCCAGTCAGTGGCTTAGAGACTGAGAAAAACATTTTGCTTGCAAGAACTGCAGGTAGATTTAAGCCCTGGCCAGGCAGCAGCGAATCTGATTGGCTCCTATTTTAAAAGCTTCTGCAGCCTGTGTTAGCAACAGTCGGCTCATTTCTCTGAGCAAGAGGGAGTCATGACCAGGTCAGCTCAGGCTATCGGGAAACGAGCTGTTGATCATTCAAATTATGGGGCGTGCTTGATTCAGATTCAACAGGGCTGTTAAATTGATCTGCCTCAGATCAACGCACCATTAAGCAAGGAACTGGAAGATGGCAGCTCAGCAGGCGCTGGAGATATGTGGCCATAGAGGGCTTTTTAAAATTATTTTTCTGATTCTAAACCCTCCACTGCCATCCTAGTTCCTCCTTTACAAGAAAAGGAGCATTTTCAGCATCCGTGTCTGTGTACATGGATGATAGATGGACAGACAGGCAGACAATCCCAGTTAAGTACACAGGCCACAAATTGTTCTTTGATAATGGAGGATAATTTTGAATTTTCAAAAAGGGTAGTAGAAGGGACATGGGGAATTATAGACCTGTTAGCCTTATAGACCTGTTAGTAGGAAAAACAATGGAAAGGCTCATAAGAGAGAAAGATCTAGTGATGCTAGATAGGGAAGGGAGGCTGACAGCCACGCAACACGGCTTCCACAAAAACAGGTCCTGCCAGACAAACCTTGTGGAATTGTATGACAAGGTTTCAAGATGGCTAGATGGAGGGGATGCAGTGGATGTGGTATGCCTGGATTTCAGCAAGGCCTTTGACAAAGTGCCCCATGATATCCTGGTGGAGAAACTGAGGAGTTTAGGGATACACCAGAGCACTGTCTGGTGGATTAGGGCATGGTTGACTGACCGAAAGCAGAAGGTAACCATTAGCGGGGAATCATCGGGATGGTGGCCAGTGACAAGCGGGGTCACCCACGGCTCTGTCCTGGGGCCGATCCTGTTTAATCTTTTCATTAATGACATGGAAGAAGCGGTGAAGAGTCTGCTGATCAAATTTGCAGACGACACTAAAACTGGAGCAGTGGCCACAACTGAGGAGCAGGTACTCCAGATCCAAAAGCATCTGGACAGACTATGGAAGTGGGCAGGAGACAACAGGATGGCGTTCAATGTGGATAAGTGCAAGGTCTTGCACTTGGGGCATAGGAATAGATGTCATAAGTACAGGTTAGGTGACAAGTGGCTGGAGAGCAGCACTTGTGAAGGGGACCTCGGGGTACTGGTTGACTGCAGGCTAAACATGAGTCAGCAGTGTGATGCAGTGGTCAAGAGGGCGAACGCCACCCTTGGTTGTATAGCCAGAAGTGTGGCTTCTAGATCAAGAGAGGTATTACTACCACTCTATACGACTCTGGTGCACCCACAACTGGAGTATTGTGCTCAGTTTTGGGCCCCTCATTACAGAAAGGATATAGCCAGGTTAGAGCCAGTGCAACGTAGGGCCACAAGGTTGGTGGCTGGTTTGCAGGGGATGGGGTATGAGGCGAGACTGAGGGAACTGGGTCTCTTCAGCCTGGAGAAGAGGAGACTCAGAGGGGATATGTTGGCGACATACAGGTATGTGAGGGGATGTCACATGGAGATGGGTAGAGACCTGTTCTCCCCTGCAGAGGAAGGCAGAATGCACTCCAACGGAGCAAAGCTCAGGTTGCCAAGGTTCCATTTGGATGGCAGGAAGCACTTCCTGACAGTCAGGACCCCGAGGATGTGGAATGGTCTTCCACGAGAGGTCGTTGAGGCCCCATGGGTGCGGGTGTTCAAGGACAGGCTGGACGTCCACATGGTGGGCATGTCATGAGCGGAGTCAGCTGGTGCCGGAGGTCAGACTAGATGGCCTGGGAGGCCCCTTCTGACTCGCTCTCTTTCTATGTTTCTGTGAGATAACCAAATTGTGGGTGGGACAGGCAAAGGCCACGATCCAAGCAACGTACAACTGGGATAATGCCCCACTGAACACAGCAGGAATTATTTCCGTGTGCACAGAATTGCACTTTGACTGTGTAGCCATTAGAAGTATTTACCCTCAACAAAGCCCATTCCTTTTGCTTCAAGTTTGAAGGGGGCACTTGCAAACTGCCTTCTGATGATGTGTGCGCGCGCACACACACGCACACGCACACACAAGTTCTGGTCTGCCACTTCCTACAGGAGGAAGGTGGTGAAGAATGGCAGCCAGGAGCAGGCAGTATCAACAGGGGGCCCTACCTGTGAAGAACGGCAGAAAAAGCTTCACCCCCCCCACCCGCTGGAGAAATTTGGTCTCTGCAATATTTCTGCCTACAAACAGAGTGGAGAGTTTTAAGAGGCACACAGTTCTAGTCCAAAGTTTGAGAAAAGGATGGATTAAGCGGGGGGGGGGGGAGCACATTTTTTTCTGCAGCCGGCGATTACAAGCCTGTTGCTGCTGGCTGCACTAAATCCGCTTTTACCTTGTCAAATATTAAGCCCTGCATTAAATCCCCAACCATTTGGGACAGAAAAGGGGCAAGTGCCGATCTACCAGGCTGAAGGCCTGGTCAGTTCCTGGGAAAGGGGGCCTGTGTTGGCCCGGCAAGATGCCATGAGATCAGGGCTGAGTCTGCAACCGCTTGTATTAAATGCTACATGCATACACAGAATCCTGTGCTGTCTTTAATACATAAAGCAGCATGCATGGTTCTGCACAGCTCTCAGAGAGGGAAAAGGAAGGCAAGTCTCTGCCTCCTGGGGTTTCCTGCCAGGAAACAGAGAAAAACAAGAACAGAGAAACAGCAACAGGGGGCAGCACGGGCAGCCAGGAAGAGCTAGTTGCAAAGCCTGTGTGCTGTGAGCATTCATCGGGAATGGCCTACATCATGCATCCTCAAACGACGGCCTGTGGGCTGGATCCGGCCTGCCATGCCCATTTATCTGGCCCACCGTAGAGGTTTTGGACTCGACGCGCGTGTGCGCGCACCTTGCTCGTGCGGCGATCATTTTGAACTCGCTCAAAGGAAAGGATCTCCTTGCAAGCAAGCCAGAGCCTCACTGTGCGTGTGCCCAGCGGCAGCTTGCTCACAAGGAGATCATTTTGGACTTGCTCAGAGAAAACAATTGCGTGTGCCGGCCCTGCCTCGCCGTGCGCCCCCACACGCCCGCCCCCACCTGTACCGCCTTGGCAGCCCACCTCCATCGCTGGCACCTTTCAACTGGCCCCCTGTTGAAAAAGTTTGAGGACCCTGGACTACATGATCTGAGGTAAGGTAGGAGATGGTGGTCAGCAGAGCTGCTGAACTCTTTCAGCCCATGGGCCAGACTCCATTTCAGAGGAGCCTCGGACTACGGCTTGGTATGCCAGTCCATTTTAGCTTGAAACTTTTCCCACCATACTCTAGGCCTTCAGAGAGGCATTTAAACCCTCTGAAACTGGGAAACCAGGAAACAATTGCCAACCAAGGGGGAAGAGTGTGGCCAGAAGAAGGGTGTATGGTCTGCTGGAACACCAGGGAGACAAACGGGGAACCCAGGTGGGCCTGTTTTGGCCTGCTGGTTTGACATTCAATGCCCTGAAGGAACATGACCTTCTCATTTCATAGGTGCTACCTTATCATGGGCCACATGGATCCTTTACCCTATGGATTTGTGCTCATCCTCCAAAGTATGGGGCACAATAAACCACTGAAGGCTACATCCAAGGATAGGCTGGACATGAACATGGTAGGCATGTCATGAGTGGAGCCAGGGGTCAGAGTAGATGTCCAGGGAGGCCCCTTCTGACTTGCTCTGTTTCTCTCTTTCCATCCCATTTTTTCTTCTTTTTGGAGCAGGAAGGCATCGTGAAGCCCTCAAATGCTTTAGCCTGCAAATCCAGCAGTCCTAGCCAATGTAGCCAATGGTGGGGGCAGCAGTGAGAGAAGTGGCCAGCTGAAAAATCTGCTAACCAGGTGAAAAACATGGTGGCCTACCAGTTGCTCACCACTGTTCAACTTGACTAAAGCATGTGCATAAAAACCCACATTTGAATAGTGCAGATGTTCCAGACCCTGGAGCAGGCAGGCGCAACCACCAGAGAGTGACCACCGGATGCAGCTCAAGGGCAAACCCAGGTCCACCTCTGCAGCCTGCATGAAGCAGCCCTTGGAGTACAAAACTCTGCCTCTTTGCTGTGACAATCTAGCAGCAACTCTTCCGTGAGCTGCCTTTATGTTTGGTGTTTATTTTGCTGGCCCTGAATGATGGGGAATTGTTAGATAATATGAAATGCATCGAAGTACCATTGTGAAGTGCAAAATGTTCTGCTAGTTTTGTCCCTTAATATGGATTAACTGCAGCTGACCTCCTTGGAACCCGATGGCAACCTCTAATGTGTGATCATGCAGTGACCTCTGGTGTTTTAAAAGGGATGAAATTGGTGTGCTTTGTAATGCATTACAGTGTCCTAGAAAATGGTGCGTGCGAGAGAGAGAGAGAGAGAGAGAGAGAGAGAGAGAGAGAGAGAGAGAGAGAGAGAGAGAGAGAACTGAATCCATTCTGATCCCATGTAATCCCGCAGCCTGGGATTTTATGCAAATACAGCTCCTTTTGTTGACTCATTTTCCACGTGAAAAATCTTCCCAGCAGAGAGATCCTGATCAAAGCTCTCAGACCCATGGAAGTGAAAAGGAACTGCAGGGATTGAAAGGTGAGCAGAGCATTTTGGAGGTTAGGGTCTGCAGAAGCAATTTTCACAGAGGCAGCAGTTTAGATTCTGGCATTCTGGCCTCAAAGCCAGAAACTGAACATGACTTAATGTGGAGTGAGATCCAAAATTAGTCTGTTAACTACCATGTACCATTCCAGGTTTGGTTGTCTGCCATGCCATGCAGTACTAGCAGCTGGTAGGTCCCACATTGGCAGGGCAGTGTATTCACTCTGGGTTTCACTCTGGACTTTAAGGCAGCTATCCATGGTGCTGAGCCACCTGCTTCCTCTGTGGACCAGTAGCTGAGTGATAGCAATCAGGGATACAGCACCTGCTCTTTTTTGTTAATGGGGAGGCTGACATCATATGCCTCCTCCATCAGATTTTCCCAGTCCCTCCAAGGTCAGTTGCAGTCCTCACCACAGAACTAGTGGTGAGAGGAGGGGATGAATTTTCCCAGCAGTATTACTCCCTGTTGTAATATAAAAAAACGGTGTGCAGGGATTGGACCTGCTACTCTCAAAATGCAGCATTCCAAGCTAGAAAGCTCAGGCACTGAAGGTAAACTAGATGAAGAACAGCAGGGGTTGGAATGCATTACTGAAATGCCAAAGTTAATGAGCATGATTAGTGAAGTGGCTGGTGAGATCCAGACAACCCTCTGGTTCATGGGGAGATACTGTAGAACAAGGATGGTCGAAGTAGGAGCAGTGTGAGTTCATTCTTTCAAACATCTGACCAACAAGCAGCATGAACCTCCCTGAGGGTGAAGCCAGCCCCTTTTGGAGGAAAAGGACAGCAGGAAATTCAGTTTGGAATCAGTTCCTGGCACAGGCAAGATCTAACTCCACCAGAGAGATCACTACTTTTTAACAATTTTATTATTAGTCTTTCTGTCTTGCAAAGCCACTCTACCTCAATAAAGGACTCTATTTTAGAAGCTCTTTGCCTTGATTGGCTGGAAGGGGAACAGGTGAGAGATGTTCTCATGACAGAGGTGGCTTGGTCTTGAATGGGAAACTGGCACCCAGTAATTCCTTAAAACCTGCTCTTGATGGTAAATGAAGGCTGCTGGAAGAATAGAATAGAATAGAATAGAATAGAATAGAATAGAATGGAGGTAGCAGTACAGCTGGAAGGACCTACAAGGCCATTGAGTCTACCCCCTGCTGCACTTCCACATGTGGTCACCCATCTGGCTGCAGACCCATGGTCTTTCCAGCTTAGCAAGGTACTCGACATTTGAAGCAATGCAGGCAGGATAACACTGACATGTTGATACAGGTTGCATTACTACCTGCAGCTTTGATCTCTAACTTGATGGGACTATATAAAGAATAGCTGCATGTCCCATTTTACCACTGCACCCAGTTCTAGAAGCCCACATTCATTCTTGATGTGTCCCCTGTGCTTCCGGGCAGTTACTTCATGGTAAGTGGCAGAATTACAGGTGGTCCACATTCAGTTCTCCACATCTTCAAGTAGGGTAAGGAATCCTGGAGAGCAGCTGCTGGCCAGTGTAAACAGCACTGAGCTTGATGGACCACAGGGCTGGTTCAATAGAAGGCAGCTTCTGGCCAGGGGCCTCCAGATTCACGCCTCAAGTCTCTGAGCCACTTTGCTAAAACTCAAACCTTACAGTGTTTGTTTGATGTTGATGTCTTAGGGTTTCTTCTGTTCACCACTGTTCCTGGCCCTAGACACTGACCCAACCCCCAAAGTGGCAAAGATATGATGGCACTTGGCTTGTTTCAGGGGATGAACACAACGGGCTATGTAATTGGTGCCAAAAAGTAGCTAAGCATGATCTGCAATGAAAGGTTGCTCCAAAAAGGAGCGCCAGGCAGCTATTCCTCCTAGCAGGGTATTCCACCCCTTCATTTCCCTGTCCCCAGTTCCACTTTTCTTTCCCAATTGCTGTTCTGTGGCTGTCAGGTTGCACCATCTTCACTGGCTGCTTAAGACAGGGTCCCTTTCAGGGTTTTTGCTTTTAATTCTGTCCCTGCAAATCCTCAGTCTTCCTCATGTTTCTCTGTGGCTGCAGTTTGGCTGCAGATCTGTTGGCACTCACAATTTGAGTTCACTATTTGAGGGAGGAATATAGTTGTTTTATACAAATATTGGCTCATGCTGAGTAATCCTGAACTGATATAGCATGGGAATATGTGTATTGATCCTCTGGCTCTCAGAACTGTTCCAAGAAGATCCTGAACTTCAAAGAACTGGACTTTTAAGCTAGCAAATCCCACATTCTTCCACTGAACTATGGCCCCAGACATCTGCCTTGGCGTCATTGTATCCCATCCCAAAATACATACTTGCTGACACAGCGGGGTCACCGCTTTAATTAACATGGACAAAATGACTTTGGAAGACAGAGTTCGGGGGAATGGAGGCCAACAGACCAAATCCAGGCACCAGTAGAAGACAGAGCTGCCAATCGCCGCTTTAAAACATCTCATGATCGAGCCAACTGAGAGAGATGCAAAAGGCCAGTCAAAAACCTCACCCAGATGGTGATGTTTTGCAAAATACATACTGCAGATTGCAGTGTGCTTCACTTATTCATGATTACATGAGCCAGAGATGGGCAATATAATTAAAATGTACACACTGGGCCACACTCATCACATTCTCTCTCCCACACACAGGCAGGTATGTATCTTAAACAGGAGTCATTCAAATTGAACCCCCATATGAAAGTGCTCCATTTGGCATCCTCCGTGTTATCATCTGTTCCATGCAAGCCATGCTAGGAACACCAGAAATGGAGGGGAGAGTGGGGGAGAGAGAGAGAGATAATTTTTCACATTACTTAGATAGAAATATTTGTTGTAAACCGTCCTGAGATGTTGTAAACTGCCCCGAGACACTGGTAATGGGACAATCTGTAAAAGGTTTAAATAAATAAATAAATAAATATTCTGTTGCTTTCATGACTAAGATGTCCAAATGGTATCCATAAGGATTAGCTGCAGCTGAACATGTGATCAAGTTCTGACTGAATGTCTTCCTCTTTACATTTATAGGCAATTAGAAAAGTCATCTGTCTTCCTGACTTTGACTCCTGCCCTCCACAGGAACACTTGCTACTTCCCTTGAAAGTCATTGGAGGGAGGGAGGAAGAGGGGGTCTCCCACCCTGGGGCTTTCTGTTCCTATTGCTAACCTTAAAATTCAGGGGTCTGTCTGCAGGTACCACGGTGCCAAAGATGGAGAGTCAAGATGCAGCCCATTGGCACCTATCCTATTTTATTTTCCCCATTTTAAATATACATATATGGAGTTGTATCAAATGCACAGAGTTTTCTAGCAATTATACATAGGCTTGCATCACAGCAGACCAAATATACATTGGAAGTTGTGCTCTATACATTTTCCATTCACATACCAAATGTGTGGTCCTCAGTACACAGCTTTATCAGAGAGGACTATACTTCTGGTTTTGTAATATGAATCTTCTATCTGTCAAAAGGACAAAAAGAATCCATTTACCTTCCATTTGTTCTGTGAAGTAGGTCAAAAATTTAAATAGTTTCAGAGGGTGTGTGCATACTGAAAGACTGTTTCGGTACAACATTTATCTATATAATAACCTCCTCCCAAAGAGCAGCAACTACTGAACATTGCTAAAACATAGGTTTAAAAGTAGCAGTAGCTGTATTGCACTGCCAGCAATTAGCCAAATTACAAAATCTCTTATTAAGGATGCATTGCAGCGTCAAAATGACATGGAAAAAATGTTTTTGCTGACCAAAATGCACAGATAGATGCCAAAGCAGTGGCCTACCAATTAAGCATTTTGCAGTGGTGCTGACAGCCGTTTCTCACATTCCTAGATGTGCCAACAGGTCCCAAATGGTTGCAGACTTTTGCTCCATGATGCGGAGGTGGCATCCATGCCGGGTTCTACCACAGACCAACCTGAAAGTCCGGTCTCAATGCAACAGGCTCTTCAAAGCCCCAGCTTCGGAATGCAGTCCTCCGCACCAAAGTGAACACTCTTCTAATCAAACCTGGTGATGCTACATTAGAATTGTTGCTTTACTCCAGTGTGTGTGGACCTGGTTCGGATTGGGACCTTAGCATCCTGGGAGGGGGAATTTCACCTTCTCTCATCTCCCATGTTTTCATCCAGAATTCTACCTCAATCCTTCTTGCGGCAGGAGGTATTGTTATTAAAAGAGAGAGAGGGAGAGAAAGCCTCTCCATGGTGATTTTTAGAAGATTTGGAGTCAAGAAAAGAGCAAAAGTGAATAATGCAAATTAAAAGAGATTTTGGAGAAATAAAAATACTAGCACACATAAGCCCGCCATGTTGGATTAGAAGAAAGTTTTGTTTGGCTCTACTTCTGAGGAACTTGTCTCTAGTGTGAGGTCTCTGCTTGTTTCTCTTAGCTGATGCCTTGGGCATAAACATCTGTCTGTCCTCTGCATAACTACCTGCCTCAAGAGGCAACCCCTGGGCTACCTGGGACCACTCACTTGCTGCGGCCACAGGGACTCATGCCCAGGTTCCACCACTACCCATGCTTGGCCCCAGAACCTGAAATCCTTGAGCCTGAACTTTGCAGAGATGATTTTCCTTTCAGTGCTGCCGCAGCAGCTTCCTTCCAGTTGTCCCTCCCATCTACCCCTTTGTCCATGTTAGTGAAGGACCTACTCTGCATGTTTGGGTACATGCCCCCAAGTGTAGCCTTCTAAACATTTTGGGCAACTCCTCATGTTCCTGACCTAGGCCTTCCCAGCAGGGCTGGGTGGAAGGTGAAGTCCAGAACGTCTGGAGGGCTTTAGGGTGGGGGATGCCATAGTTTGGTGCAATGAACCCCATCTTGGGAGGTCAAGCAATCCCCAAGGCTGTGCAGTTTCAGTGCCTGCTAAAGGCAATCTCATGCAGTGGTGCCCTGTACTTCGAACTTAATCCATTTCAGAAGGCTGTTTAAACTCGGAATCATTCAAAGTCCAAATCAGTTTTCCCCGTTAGAAATAATGGAAAGTGAATCAATCCATCCCCAGACCCTGAACAATACCCAACACACAGAAAATGATTGAAAAGGCGCTCACTGCAAAGGCACTGAGAACAGCTGAAAACGTGGTGCACAACAAACGACGTTTCCACAGCAACTGCATTTTTTCACTTTTTCAAAGTTTGACCTTAGAAGCATCGTTCAAACTTAGGAATGATTTTATCTTGATTTTAGCATTCAGACTCTGGAACATTCAAACTTAGGGTCATTCAAAGTATGAGGCACCACTATACCGGGAAGACTCTTCTTGCTAAGCAGTTATGGTCTTTGTGCCATTTTTCTTTTAAATGCTTTGAATGTGTTGCTTTGGTTCTTTTGTAAAACTTCATGACGTTGCTACTCTGGAATCCATTCAGGTATGGAGCAGTATAGAGATATTGCAAATAAAGAAACGAATGGGACTGCAGATGGGGTGGCTCACTGCAGCCCTCACCGAACGCCATGGCTGGCCCAGTTTCAGAAGCACTCTGCCCGTGACATGCTCTCCAGCAAGGACCATCATCCCCCCCGTGGGCATTCCTCTGCACAGGCAGGAGGAGGCAAGGCAAGAAGAGAGTGAAGGGACACGAGGCAGCTGCTTTGCTGAAGCTAAGCAAGGCTGGGGCTGATCAGCTCTTGGAGGAGTGGCCCCTGGGGCATCCCGTGGAGCTGCCTTGAGTTCCTTGGGAGAAGAAAGGTGGGAATGAAGAAAGGTAATGAATGAAGTCCCTGACATTTCCCAGAAGCATCCCTGTTTCTTTCATCCATTTCTTGCCAGGGAAGGCATCTGGGGGCTTACCCGTCTGCCTTTCTCAGATGAAAGAGTCCTATTCCCCCAGCTGAGTCTGCTACTTTTCTTGCAAAGCAATGCAGGAAGCAAATCAGACAGGCACGTTCTTCCAGATGTAGGAGATGCTTCTCTTTGTGCACTTCCCCCAAAACATCTGGCAGGCCAGCTTTGGAAACAGGAGGATTGCTGGAACTAGATGGACCTTTGTTCTGATCCAGCAGGGCAACTGCTCTGTTTTCATGACATCATCTATAATAACATTCCAGATGTCTGTGCAGCTCTTCTCAACATGCCCACCCTTAACCATTTCTGCTGTGTGGGCAAGAGAAATAACAGTGAGAAAACAGAGGAGAACTGAGAGAAAGAAAAGGTGGAGCTTGGGTATCTGTCAATGTCCTCCCTGGAGAGAGAGAGAAAAAACATGCCCATCCTTTAGAAATAATAGTAAGGAAAATGGGTTGGCTCAGGATTAGGCAAAGGGCTATGATGACACCAGCAGAAACCACTGCTAAAATAATAATCAGTTACCTAAAGATATTCCCTCAAAAGAAGGAATTCATAAAGCCAAGGCACATAGAAAGATAAACCATTTGATTATTATTTGATTATGCATGGGACTCAGGTAGCCTCCCCATCTAGGGTGAGCAACCATTTTTCTGTCCAGGCCATATTCCCCATTGATAGTGGGAACCACCTGTTGATGGTGCAGGTGTGAGCCCAGCAATGGTAGGGCTAGAGCCAAGAGGGTGAGCATCATCCCTCCTTCTCTCACCCCTTTATCCTTCTTCCTTCCTGGGCTGGCGGAAAAGGGACCAATCATGCTGGCAGAGCTCTCAATGGATTGTATGCCGAGGGCCCTTAGAATTAGGCCGAGGGCCACCCATTGCCCACCCCTGCCTTATGGGCCCAATCCAAACAAGCATGTGCCTCCAAAGCACACGCTGGTTGGCTCAGTTGGGCTTAAATGCAATACAGAAGTAGCAAGCAAGCATGGAAACCTAGCCTGCTGAACCTCACTCCTCTGTTCCCACTGCTTTCACAATTTCCCCCCATTCCAGGGTTGGGGGAGATGTCTTAAAGCAGGAGAGAGTGCAGGGTGATGAAGTGCCAAGCTTCACTCCCAGCTTCCTTCTTCTTAATGTCAATCACTTTCCAGACCCCCCATAAAGCCCAAACTACAAGCACCTGTTTAAGAAACACACACAGGCTGGGGCTGGGTCTCTGCAGGTGGAGTGAACCAATGTTATCCAGGCCTAGCCTGGCAAGGGAAGCAGAATCACCCAGGCAGAAGGAGAATCCCCTCCCTTAAATCCCAGGTAGGGTCTCCCCCAAGGTAGAGGTGCTGGATCTCTTCTGCTCTGAGGCCTGAATTCCATTTTGGACAAATCCTTGAGTCTGGGGTAGGAGGCATTCTAGGCAAATGGGTAAAGCCAAAAATAGCAGAAATACCTTTATTTATTACTTCTTTCTGACAGTAACCAAGTCTTAAAATAGATATTCAGCCTTTCAGAAGGGAGTTGGGGGGAATGCACAAAAGCCAAGAAGCCAAATAACTGGTGATGGCTGAGGGAAAGGGGGTGCATCCAAAAGAAGGGGCTGTGGACACCTGAGGAATTCAATAGGACGCAGGGATTCGGCTCCAGGGTTTCAGGCCACCCCTCTGTCTGAAGGGGAATGCTCTGAAACTGCCCAAGAGCTAAACCTTTGTGATGCCAGCTGACCTTGGAAAGGTGATTTTAAAAATCAGTAATGGAAAAGGAGAAGTAGCTGTTGCTTAATTACCTAGGAGAATGTATGTAAATTGCCCATTGCCTAAGACTGGGGCTAAGCAAACAAACCCCAATTACATTAACATAACATCAGGTCTATTTAATATTGACTAAGTAATTGCAGTCAATATTACCTATATTTCTAAAAGAAGGCCCGGCTATACACCCTGGCAATGCTATAATTAAACAGACCTTAAAATAATAACATCTCTGACATTTTCCAGGTCATCTTTGCAACAGAACACTGCAAGCGATGCATTATTTAACAGCAACAAGAAGAAGGAAGTCTCTGGGTCAGAAGAAGAGGGAGGTCTGGCAGTTTTAATACAGACAATCGTGGTATGGAAGAGGAGGATGAAAGCATCACTAATACCCGTACCTGAGCAAATCTGATTTTGTTTCATTGCTTACAAAGAAAAGTTTTTGCCCCCGGTTTGACCCTATCCAGAGCGTCTTCTCTATCCCCCCTCATCTTGCAGGGTGACAAAACTAAGTTGAAACATACTTCTGAATTCCCTGACAGCAGTTTGACCCTGGCTTTAGCTAAACTGACTGTGATATCCAAAGACAACAATCGTTTCTTCGGCTGTGGCAGTAATGCAGGGGGACAACTGTGAGAGGGATGTCACAACACGGGGTGCTCTGGACTGGAAAGAGAGGCTCCTGGAGAGGGTGCACTGGCGTGCCCCCAGAAAAATGATCTAAGTGGTTCTGGCCCTGCACCACAGTCACCTTTCTTGCAGCCACAGCACACAAGGAAATGTGTAACAACATTATGAACATGTCACTGGCATGGTTGCCAGGCGTGAGCCAAAACCTTGTTCATTGAATGCTTCCCGGGAGGCGAAGACCAGCGTGCTCCCCCTGGTTCCCTCAGAGCCAGCAGAAATGGTACCAGGGCCTTCCGGTTGCTCATGCTTCTTCCTACCCCTCCACGCAGTTGCATTTCTTCCATCTCTTATCTTCTTCTGAGGGTTTTGACAGAATTGTCCATCTTGTGACCCCAGGGATGGTGAACAACTTAGAAATAAGTTCATGCAGCTCATAGCTTCCCAAATCACTGACTCTCTGGTCAAAACTGAGAGGTGGCCATAGGAAGTTGCACCTGGACAACACGGTGTAGGGGCCTCTGCATCTGACCTTTTCCCCCTGCAGTGGAGGGCAGGGCCCGTTCGAATGGAGCAAAGCTTGGGGAACCAAGGATCAGGGTGGATGCCAAGGAGTGCTTCCTGATGGTTAGGGCCCCTAGGACATGGAATGGGCTTCCGTGGAAGCCCCCTCAGGGAGGGTGTTCAAGGATAGGCGGGACATGCACATGGTAGGCACATCATGAGTGGCGCAGGCTGGAGTCGGAGGTCAGACTAGATGGCCCGGGAGAACCCTTCAGACTCGCTCTGTTTCTATTTCCAGCACTCAGGAAATGCAGGCCACTCCGACCTTGGCCAGACCTGATAGGAAGGCCAGTGACAAGGGGAGCCATGGTTGGGCATCTGCCTCTCAGATAATGCTGGCGCCTACTTCCCCAGCTTCTCACCGCCTCCTTCGTCAGGGGGGTGGGGGTGGGGGTGGGGGAGAAGGCAATGCCCCAGCCTGCTTGTTCACTCTCTCAGTGCCGGCCAAGCAAGCAAGTGGCCCCACAGAGGAGAAAGAGGATGAGGAGGAAGAGCAGCTGGAGCGCTGGTGAGGAGAAGATAGACTCATGGGCAAGAAACCCATTCCAGGGTGCCTTCCCCAAGGGCCTTCCGGGGCAGAGGACTGGCCCAGAATGGCAGATCCGTCAGCCACCCTCAGAAATCGCTCCCTGCTGCATCCACACAGGAGTCACTGTTCGGACTGTCTTCCAAGCAAGGGATGTGCCTGTGCCTGCGACCCAGTCAGGCTGCTGTGCCATTAGGCACGCATTCCAGGAGCAATTCTATTTTATCAAAAATCAAAGTTCTCCAAGTGGTGTACAAAAATGGATAAAACCAATAAACTGCAAAATAACATATAAGCAACAAAATTAACAAAAATTGTTCTAAAAATGCAAAACTTTTTAGCTTTTTTTTTTTTTTGCAACTGAAATAGCTAAGATGCCTCTTGAACTGCCTAAAATAGCCGACAATACCCTGCCCAGCGCCCCTGGATGGCATTCCTATCCTGGGGCCAAAAGGATAGCGAAGTTGACACCAGGCACACCTCAACGGGCAGAAAATTTCAGAATCGGGGGCCACCACAGCAAAGGCCCCCCTCTTTGCTGCCCCAAGCTGAGCCTTCCCTAGAAGGGGCAGGCTGAGGCTATGTCAGGCCTTATAGACTAATGCCAAGGCCTGGAATCAGGCTCAGGAATGCCAGTGCCAGTGAGCCGAGTGCGATAGGTTCTGATCTGGATCTGACATGGAAACACATACGCATTCTTGTGCAAGCTGGGGGTGGGGAGTGAGAGAGAGAATTATTTGCGCATACATGAGGTAGAATGTAGGCATAAAAAACGGAGAACCTGAGCCAGATGAAGTCTGGCCAATGCGCCCGTCCTCACTTCATACCTACTGCGCCTCGTTCCACCTGTTCGGGCTGCTGCTCACGTGAACACCAAAGCATGAGAATGTCCCATGAGCACACGGTGTGTTTTGTTTACCAGACTTCACAAGTGAGGAGGGGAAAGATGTGGGGCCTCCTGTCTCCAGCGATAGCTCCCCGTGTCCCTTTTCGGGCCCAGCTGTACTCACAGTCCCCCAGCCAAGTTGACAGGGAAGCAACACTGTGGGCGGTGCCACCGCCTGCCATGTTTTGGATGCCTTGGCTCAGCCGGAAGGGACCCTTGCAGATTCTGGATATGGGGGAAGATGATGCAAGCACAAGTCCTCCCCGGCTGGCCCCTGGCACAGCGGGTGAAAAGAGGGCGAAACTGGGCATGGCGTATCAAAGTAAATTACATTTGCCTACGCTAACGGTCCCTATAGATACAATTCCAAGGCATCTGTTGCCCCTTTTGAGAGTTATCTTTAAACTGGGCTTGGCCTTGACAGTCCTTCCAGCCGAGGACTCTTCTCAGACAGCTCTTTGTGCAGATGGTGGTCCTCGGCAATGTAGGACAAGTGGCCACCTCACTTCCCAGGGTCCCTTCCCCTCATCCTGCCTCAGCTTGTCCGGGAGACGCTTGCTTCGCTACTGCAGAGCATTTGCCTTCCCTTTGTGCCGCGCCTTTGCGTGTTTGCTCAGATAACAAGCCAGGCCTGAAGGAAAAGGCCCCAGACCACCGACCGGAGCCGGGCTTCCTTTTATCTTCGCAGGTTGACAGCTGCACACAAGCGCACGGAAAGGGTGAGCTAACCTGCTTCCACACCCGCTTGTTTCTTTTCTTCGCAAGGAGCGCTTGGGAACAGTCATGGTACGTCGGGTGTACAGAAAGGACGAGGGCAGGAAGCCCGCACTGCACAGTTCACCATTAGCGTCACTTTTCTGTACACTAACAACCTTTCAACACAAGCCTGGGGATTCCCCCTGCGCATTGTGGCTGTTTTACTGAGGGCCATTTCAGAAAGCATCCAAATCACCACAGAACTGCAGAGGGACCCGTGTCCTTCGAAGGCCTCACGTCAGGTGTGAAATGCGCCCTTGGTGTTTCCGGCCTCCTTTCCAGCCGAGGGGGACTCTTCACAGTTCAAAGGTTGAGTTTGCATGAGCTCCAAATGTTTGACATTCTCAGCTCAAGCCAGCCCGGATAACGTGTCACATCATCAAACATCTAATCTGATCTATTTCAGGGAAGTGGCTGTGTTAGTCTATTCTGGCAGATTAATGACAACAACAACAATTTAGGGGCTTGTGGCACCTGAAATATTAAGCCATTTATAGCATCGTAAGCAATTTGGATCAGCAATCAAAGTCAAGTCATCCCCCCCCCCACCTACCCATCACTGCCCCTCCAAACAAACTTCTATATGTTTATCTGATTTAAATGGAAATAAATTTCCTTCCCAAATATAACAAAGGGCTTCAAAACTACACCAACTTTTTGGAGACATCCCCTTTCTTAGCGTAAAGGCATACACAGTAATGCCAGTTAATGCAATCTGAATATGCTGGCCATCTCCCAGACGTATTTGGTCTAATAGGACACTGCACCATTCAAGTTGTGGTGTTAAAAAAAACCAAGGAGTATCGGGAAGAGCCTTTTTATTTGAACTTTTAACCTGGTTCCTCTTACACCTCACACCAGCCTTTTCCAGCACGAAGGCCTCCCACCCAATGCAACTTCCGTCAGAGCAAATCAGCATGGCCAGTGGCTGTGGGGTGGGGAACTGCGGTCCACCGCATCTGGAGAGCACCATGTTGAGCAAGGCAATCTGATTGGATGGAAAACCACTTTCTGGGTGGGGGGAAGTACTCATTTGGGGAAGCTGGTTTCCACTGCACTGACCTATCACTGAGCAGAATTAGGCGGCAACCTGACTTGCTCTCTCTCTCTCTCTCATACACAGAGAGAGAGAGAGAGAGAGAGAGAGAGAATCCATTTTCAGGGATGTTTCAGCTTGTTGCTGACCTGAGCAGGAGGCTTGTCATCCAAGCACCATCTCCTAACCCAGCAAAAGCGGTCTATAGAAACATAGAAACTGAGTGAGTCAGAAGGGGCTTCCCGGGCCATCTAGTCTGACCCCTGACTCTAGCCGGTTCCATTCACGACATGCCCACCATGTGCACGTCCAGCCTATCCTTGAACACCATCACCAATGTGGCCTCAACTGCCTCCTGTGGAAGCCCCATTGGGAAAGGCCAACAAACAAGCATTCAGCCCTCAGCAGGCACTACACAAGTAGTCAGAGAGCAGCTCCGTTCATGTGATACATCTTGGGGTCACCACTGAACAGGCAGTTCCAGGCAGACTGGTAGACAGAGCAAGGGGTTAGAAGGCAGGGCTCTCTGTTGACCAGGTGCAATGAAGGATGCCATTCCAACCAGTGCTGGAGGAAGCGTCAGCCACCAGCCTGGTTGCCCTCTATACCGGGAACTGTGAAGAGGGAGCACCACCTTCTCCTCTATCCCAGCAGATAGTCTGGGCTGATCCAGCAGGTGGGTGGATTAGGCGGGTGTTTTGAACTACGGAGAGTTCCCCTACCACCCCATGCAGGTGACTTTCCAGGAAGCCAGTTAGCTGTATTCTCCTGCCAAGGGAGTGTAGCCAATACCGTAGATGTTTGTTTGTTGTTGTCCCAGGAATGGCCTAATGCCCTGTCTAGGGACATGTAGACCAGGAAGGGAGGAGGTTCCATTGGCGGTCCAGGAAGAACAGGCTCAACACGCACACACAAAATACCAACTCAAAATGGCTAGGCCCTCCAGATGTGTTGGGTACAACTGCCATTATTTCTAATCAGGTATGTTGAATGTGAAGTTCTCCAGACCACGAATAGACCACTAGGAGTGACCGGCATTCCCCAGCACAGCCCCAGCGCCAGTTTAGCTCCAAGACTTCTTCTGGCCTAGAATGCTTCTTCCCAGTTCCATCCTTGCCATGAACTAAGCTCATCAAAGGGACCGTGCCCAGGTCAGGAGCCAGGCATTGCATAGCCTCTCAGCCACAGTCTGCCTGGTGTTCTCTCTGAGCTGATAAACAATGGCAGCCGAAAGTAGGAGATCACAGAATCATAGAATAGTAGGGTCGGAAGGGGCCATGAAGGCTATCAGGTCCAACCCCCTGCTGTTGCAGGACACCAAGTCACACCATCCCACTGAGGTGGCTGTCCAGTCTCTTTTTGAATGTCTCCAGGGTAGGAGAGCCCACCACCTCTCCAGGCAGCTGGTTCCACTGTTGTATTGCTCTGACAGTGAGGAAGCTCTTCCTGATGTCCAGCCTGAATCTGGGTTGTTGCAACTTGAGTTGATTATTCCATGTCCTGCACTCTGGTATCAGCAAGAAGAGACTGTGACCTTCCTCTTTGTGACAGCCTTGGAGGTACTTATACAGGGATACCATGCCCCCCCCCCCAGTCTTCTTAAGGCTGAAACATGCCCAGTTCTCTCAGTCTCTCCGCATAAGGCAGTGTTTCCAAACCCTGGATCATTTTTGTGACCCTCCTCTGGACCCTTTCCATTTTTTCTGCATCTTTCTTAAATCTTAGTGCCTAGAACTGGATGCCTTGCACTGAAAGACCAAGGCCCTCAGAGGAGTCAGGCTGAGGAAACATGAACCTCTTGGCAAGAATTAAACCCTGCACCTCTTAAATAGCTGATCTGACCAGCCATTCCCCTTCCTATTCAGCAGATGCATCATTTACAGTATGCCGGATCCTTTCCCACAGAAGGAATAACCGGGGTCTCTACAGAAGATGGAGAAATTATTATTATTATTATTATTATTATTATTATTATTATTATTAT